>NC_056728.1:1948915536-1948953036 GCF_019279795.1 Protopterus annectens
AAGTGATACTACCACTATAGGAAAGAGAAGAATTACATCTAATGCAAAACATTTAAAGGATTTTGCTAATTCTTATCATTTGAATGATATTAATAATCAGATAGATTCAAAATCATTACCATACACCTTTTTTCTAACAGATACAAAACTTATTCAAAAATAGATAGGGTCTTTATTTCTAACCAGATGGTAACAGATTTAATTAATTCCAAAATCATTTCATGTCCTATATCTGATCATAATTCAATTGTTTTTGAATTCATGATAAAAAATACTCATAATGTTCAGATCAAAAGGATACCAGCATACTTAACTCAACTAAAAGACTATAAAGAATATATACTTTCAGAAGTAAAACATTTTTAGACATAAATAACACTCCTGAAGTCTCCATTGTTTATGTTTGGGATGCCTTAAAATCATATCTATATGGACAAAGTATCAGATGGTATAATAATAAAAGGAAATCTTGGGATAAGGAATTGTTAGATATTCAAAGTAAATTAGACTCTTATAAACATAATAATAAAGAAAATATTATGGACAAGAAAGTTATTGAAGAAATAAACAAACTAAATGAGAAATACAAAGAAATTTTAACTCATAAAGTTAAAATAACTTTAGAGAAATACAAGTTTTTGTCTTATTCAATAAGCCCCAAATACTTACATAGACTTAAAAATAAAACAAAAAGGTTGAATAAACAAAACCATATCAAAGAAATCTTTTCTCTAAGGAAAAGAAGAATGTTTCTAGTATACCAGAAATACTAGATGAATTTAGAAATCACTTTCACAAAATTAACCATAATAACATTAACATGGAACCTAAAGATAAAATAAAGGAGTTTATGACCACAAACATGAATAAAAAGCTTAATAAACAACAGATTAAACTATTGGACAAGAGTATTTCATATACAGAAGTTATTACACAAATAAATAAGCTTAAATCAAACAAAGCACCGGGTAATGATGGTATTATACCAGAGATATATAAAATCCTTTCTAAAAATACATATTCATTAATACATAAGGTTTTTATTTTGGCCCAAACTGAGTTAATAACCCCCATCTTGGCAATATACATTTATTTCGCCAATTTTAAAACCTAATAAAGATCCAACTAGATGTTCTTCATATCGGCCCATCTCATTACTTAATGTTGATTATAAAATGTTTATGAATATCTTTGCTGATAGATTGAAGACAATCATTCCCGGCATTATAGATATAGATCAGACAGGCTTCATTGTAAATAGAAATACTTTTGATAATATAAGAAGAACTTTAACATTAATAGATTTTGCAAATAGGAAAAAGAAAGATTTAACACTTATTAGTCTTGATATAAGTTCAGCATTTGATTCAGTAAGTTGGGACTATCTGTTTACCTTAATGAAGTGCACAAACTTCTCGGATGCATTTGTAAATCTAATTGAACATTTATACAAAGGAACATTGGCTTATATTAAGGTAGGAACATATGTTTCACAAAAATACCCATTCTTAAAGGTACAAAACAAGGATGTCCACTTTCTCCACTATTATTCACTTTAGTAATGGAGCCTTGGGCTAATTTGATCAGAAACAGTACTGACATAGAGGGTTTTGAAATAGATGAAAATACAATATCCAAAATTCAACTTTTTGCAGATGATGTTCTAATTACATCAGCAGGATCTAATTCTTCTATACAGTCTCTATTTGATAACATGATGAATTTTAAAAGTATTTCTGGTTTAATATTCAATGAAGAAAAAACTAAAATACTACCTATATATACACGAAAAAATATTCTCATCAGTGATTTTACTAAATATGTACCCAATTCAGGTCAGATAACTTATTTAGGTATAATACTATCTAAAGATATTAAATCTATTATATATAATAATTATAATACCTGTTTTCTTAATATACAAAATCTTTTTAATACCTGGAATAATATGTTTTTACTATGGAGGAGAGACTTACAATTATTAAAACGATAATATTCCCCAAGATTTTATACTTAATACAATCAATAATACTTCCACCTACAAAATAATTATCAAGAAACTGAACACACTAATGTTAAATTTCTTATGGGCACCTAATAGACCTAGGATTGCATTAAAGAAACATACTAATAGCTGGTCTCAAGGGGTATTTCTTTTCCAGACTTTAATTTATATACTATCTCTTCTATTGTAAAAGTTATTACTTTATTAATAGATCAGTCATATGTCACAAAATGGAAAGATTATTGGGAGCTAATTAGTATACACTTCATGAAAATCTCCTTAACACATAAAAATATGATTGTAAATAACTCCATGTTATGGTTACTAAAGGAATTTTGTACTTCACCTATTACACCTAAACATATGGTTTGTTACCCATTAAATATTATTATTAGTTATCGTAACTTTATATTCATGCACCCTAAGTATAGGGAATGGAATTTTATTGTATTTCCTATAATGTATACTCAGGGTATGCTTTTGTCATCTACTTCTGAAGGAACTCATTTAGCTATAGATAATGATCTAAAGTACTGGTATCAGTTGATATCTAATAATAAAGTTAAAAATCTAGATTTCTTAAAACAAGAATTTGATCTAAGAGAAACTTGATGGTTAGAGGTTCAGACCTTTAGACAACATCTCATTAATAAAATAGATTTAATGTCTATAACTGTTAAAGAATCTATTCCAACACTGATTTATTACTTGATATTAAATTTACAACATAAAGTTTCTGATAAAGGTAAACTTTCATACATACATAAAGTTATCAGACAAGAAACTTTTTACAGTGTAGATTCATACTGGAATTATTTCACTTCTATTAATGGGGACCCACCAAATCAACAAGATAAACAATATATATTGGAATCTGCTTATAGAACTACGTCTTCCATTGTCTGGAGACTTTATACATGGAAATTTTTACATAGATCTTTTTATACACCTTTGAATTAATGTAGAAATTAATGCTGACTGGGCTCATATGTTTTATGACTGTATAAAATTGAAAGAATACTGGAAGTCAATTAATGAATTTTTGCAGGCTCTTTTTACAGATAATTTCATTATTTCTAAATCTCTTATATTATTCAACACACCTGTACCTCAAAGTGTTAAAAAGGTTAAGCTTCCCTTGTTATGGTCTATTCTAGCAGTGGCTAGGAAAATAATAACTAGAAATTGGATTTCAGATACACCTCCTTCGTTCAATGAATTTAAAAATGTTATGAATATAGTGTGCCATATGGAAATAAACACAATTAGGACTAGAACAAACAGAAAAACATCTTATTTTATTGTATGGGATAATTTACAAAATTTGTTAAAAAATTTTAATTTCAATAGCATGGTATTTTAGTTTAATTAATTGATCTGATTGTAGTGGATGTCTTTGAAAATACTTTAGTTGTTTTGTTGAATATTATAATAATACCTATTTTTAATTACTTGTATAAAATTGTTATGATATTTCTCTTATATGTTAAAACAATAAACCTGTTTTGAAAAAAAAAGAAACCTTCCCCAATTCTCCTTTAGCATCTACACCTCTTATCTTCAGTCAGCTTTGTTCCCTCCATTTCCTACCCATTTCTGCCTAACTTCCATCCTTACATGGAGAATGCTGCAAATGTTGTACATTTGTAAAATACTATCATCTTTAATCATGGTCACAATACTAACTTGCATGTATTGCCATGTAACAGTTGCAGTATATTTATAGAAACTCCATTTATATAGGTCATCACATCTCTGCACTATTATTATACAGTCATTTCAGATGTTTCTCTTTCGGACACTGATAACACTCCATCTTGATCAGTATTCTACCATGGTTAAGAAATGATAAATAAAACAGATAAATGAGAAAACAGTGAGGGACACAGAAATTTTGTCTGGCCAGTGCAAACTGGATGCTTGGCACATAATCAGTCCTTTACATCAGTCCATTCCTTCTCCTATGACATCTGTCAAGACTGCTTCAAGTAGGTTGCATAATGGCTGAGACTCATAGTAAACAGCACTGCAATGGAAATCAGCCTGCGCTGATAAGGTGATTTGCTCTGCATTACTAAACAATTCTTAGTCATCCAAATTCCCTAAAGGACATCGACTCTTTACCCAGGAATTAGAATGACTGTGAATCATTTCACTGTGCATTTGGAAAGGCTATGTCATGGAGCATGTAGCACCTCTGCTGTACTGCAGGTACAAATAGGAGCACACATAAAAACGCTGACTCCTCTCCCAGGATACACACAAACACACATACACAGTGTTACTCACAGTAGACATCCACGTACATTAACACACTGTTTCAGTGCTCACAGATTCACAGTGCCACACTTAACACATGCAAAGATTCACTCCCATTCACACATACACATGCACATGCGCACGCGTGCGCGCACACACACACACACACACACACACACACACACACACACACACACACACACACACACAGCACTACTTGCCCTTAATGACTATTTGTACAAGGGGAAGTCACCCAATTCACCCTTAACAAATTGCCACAAGTGAAAGACATAGGTGTACACTGTAAGAATGTGGTGTACACTTAATGTGTTTGGACTCCAGCCATGGCCTACACTTATGTAGTCTGGGTGCCTAGTAATCCTCAACTGCATAAGTACTGCAACTGAGCAGCATGCTAGGAAGGTTGTTTACTCAAACCTTTTCCTTGGAGTACCAGGGTTGTGATTTAATGTCAATGATACTGATGGCTGAGTGTTGGATTGTCAGTTTGCTATCATTTTTGCGAACGGCAAAATAAATACCGTTCCCAAGACCTACTCACAAGAATGAAAAACAACATCACTTCTAAGGCACAATGTCGAATCAGCTGATTGAATTCAGCAGATTGGACATTGTGTCCGAAAAGGTCACATGATGTCTGTATTGAAGCTCATGTAAATGTAACTCCTATACCTCATACAACGTTTTTGCAGGGGAAGCAAGCCCCCCCAGTACCCCCCCTGTGGGGGGCTTTGCCCCCATGCCCCCTGCTAACTATACATTCCAACTCTGAAATTGCACTACAGTGAGAAAATGGATGAGTTTCCACACTGCACTGTACAGCAATCACCGTATGGTACATCAAGTTTATATTCACTGATATAAACTTTTGAACACATAGATGTTCAACAAGATGGAAATTCAAACATCCCAGTTTCTAATTGTCCATCTGCAAAACATCTCCATTTGAAAAATTGATAGTAAACTGGATATGTTGATTATATGGAATGTTGATGCACATAAGTGGTGTTGTGGTGGTGAGAGTGTGTGTGTATGTGTGTGTGTATGTGAGTTATGGTTGAGGTTGAGTGAACGATGGTTATGTGGTTGTGTGCAAGTTTGTTTATTTTAGGGTAAAGGTAAGGGTTAGGTTGTAGATAGATGTAGTGCTGTTTGTGTGTGTTTGTGAATGTTTATGTGTCTGAGCCTGTCTTGTGTAGTGGCAGTGTTACAGCAGGTTTTAATGATGTCAAGGTGTAGGGTGAGGGTTGGGGGAAGGGGCTGCATTAAGGTTAGGGTTGGCACCCATTACTAAGGTGGTGCAGGAAGGCAGGGCTCAAGCTGTATAAGTACAAAGACAGCAGGATGGGCATTGTACGCTTGCAGATGAAATAAAAGGAATGGTCATGAGATCATTCCTTTGTAAAAACTGATAGACCAGACATTAGTGAATTAAGAGTGCGAGATTCCTCAGATCTGGTTAGAAATTATGTACTAGTAATTGGAGATTCAATTATTGGAGGAAATGATGCTTACATTTGGAGAGAGTCTAATGAATATGTAAAAAAAGCAAAATGTGAGCACACCAACAAAGCTGAACAGAGACAAATAAAGCGTTATTCTTCCAAGTTGTAGTGTATCAGTTTTATTGTAAAAGGATGAGCGCTTACGCGGGGTTATGTGGATCCTCAGATCCACATAAAATACCTTTGGCAGGAGTGTGTGCTTTTTGTTCTACAGTCTAATAAATATCATATAGTTTTATGCTTGCCAGGAGCAAAAATACAGGATGTGAGTTGAGCCTTACAATGTTTTCTTGTAAGGAAGTATGTAGCTTTTTTTATTCATGTTGGTACAAAAGATATTGTCTTCAGGGACTCTCTAACTGTTAGTAGGGAGCTTACAACCCACTTAGCTAGCATAGCTTGTACAGATGTTAGGATGCATTTTTCACATATCGCACACAGAAAGGAGATGCAGATCGGTGTGAGTGAAAAGATTTTTGGGTTAAATTCTGAGTTGAAAAAAATTTCCCCTTTTAAAATGTGAAAATGTATTAAGTATTCAAGCCTAATTTTTGGCACACATGTATTTAGACAGGATAAGTGTACTTGTCAAAATAAGGGAAGAGAATTTTTGCAGCAGATATCTTGCAATATTTGACTAACACGAGACAGGATTTTTGCCAGGTCAAAAATTTACAGTTCCCAGTAAGTAACATCTGATGTATCTGTGCTGGTTGCTAATGCTAGGAGCATTAGTAATGAAGTGTATCTTTTTTTGTTGTTGTTATTGTTGTTATCGGAACACTCTACATTTCCACAAGATTTGTGTGTGTGTGTCTGTGTGTCTGTGTGAAACTTGGCTAAAGAAAAAACAGTTCTTCGAGGCTATACATGTTTTTACTGTAACAGACATTCTAACAAAAAGTCAGGTGAAGGTGTTATGATGGGAATTATTAATTGATCTGATATTGTCAATCTTCACTTAATCCTTGGTTCAGTGCCATATATCAGAACCAACTCGGCTGTTATTCCAGCTTGCGCTGTCCAAAACTCTTGAGCTAAGCTTTACCCATAATGCTCCTCGTAGGATTACCTCAGATCTCATTTGCCACTTTCAGTGCCAGACACATCTATCAAAACAACTCTCAAGCAAGCTAATTCTTCACTTTTGTAAGTACATTTTTTAAATCTCCTTTTTAGTGACTTCTTTCCTTTTTTCTTATATCCAGCTCCTCTATTACTGCTTTCACTTCTTAACATGAGTAGTGTTTTCTTGTCATTCCATCAGTGGTATTTTTTCTCCCTTACCATTAAGGTCATTCTTTGTATCATCACTGGCACCTTTATTTTCATTTCCTTCCTTTCCTTTCTTTACTATTAGGTAAATCTTTTGTACCATTGTTGGTACAAGTTTTCCTTAAAAAAAAAAAATCAAAACTTTAAACTTTAAACCTTACTATCTTAATTTCTTTTTCCTCCATCTTTTCTGCTAGTGTAGTTTCTTGTAAAAGCTTAAAAAAAAACAAAGGAACTTCTGGTTTCAAGAGATGCCAGAAGTGTGAATTTAAATTACCCAACTTGGACAGACACTCTTTATGTGTGTATTGTTTGGGCCTGGTGCACCTTCAGGAAGACTGTGCCATACAGAGAGAACATTTGATAAGGCCTTCTGTTCCTCCTTTTTACCTTTTCAAAAATAAAAAACAGACATTAGCTCCCATCTTTTTCTTCTTCCTCATCTGAACCTTCTTGTGTTCTGACTGTCCTTCTCAAACATATTGGAAATACCTACAGTACCATCAGTGCTATTTCAGAGCATTTGTTATAACTATTTTGCTATATCTTTGAAGAATTTTTCTTTGGCCACATTTTGAATATTTACTGCTTGACTGCATCTTAGCCTGTTTATACAGCTCTGCATTCTACTTAAACTGTTTTTGTGTTGATTAACTGTTTTGCACTCTTAAAAAGTTATTTGTTGCTTAATTTTACCTGTAGGCTAACACACTCAGTGACTTAAAAGCATTTATAGCATTTACTGTCTGTTTTTTCCTTGTCTCTGTAAAAAAACAAAAAATCTCTTGTTTTCCTGCCTTACTGAACTAGAGTAGTCCAGTTTCAGAGTTGCTGATCCCTGGGCTTTGTTTTTAGTTCCTGTTCTGATCCATTGCCTTATTAGGAAGGAGGGAAGTTTCTTTGCTTACCAGTGGGAGTGGGAAGCACTGAGCAGCATTTTTGTCCGATTTGGTGAAGTTTCAGCCAGAAACTAGTAGACCATTGGTCGTTTTGGGCCAATTCCTAGCTCCTTTCAGCCCCCTGCTATAAAACACGCTAAACACGCGTTTTCCAGCTTGTACCAACTCTGCACAGATCCTCGTGGTGGCCTGCAGAGTGATCCAAGCAGCAGAGAGCTAAAAGAGTGACTTTCTACCAGATATAAGTATTTTTTGTGGCTTTCCCACTGTTATTAAGCTAGCGACTGCATTTCGCCTGTTTTACTGCTACTTTAAGTGATTTCTGCATTTTACACTGTTTATTGCACTTTAAGTTACTAATTGTTGCAAATTGTTTCTGTAGGCTACACACTAAAGTCGCCGATTTACAGCATTTATAGCATTTACTGTCTTTTTTTTCCTTATCTCTGTAATAAAACAAAAAAACTCTTGTTTTGCCACTTTACTGAACTAGAGTAGTCCAGTTTCAGAGTTGCTGATCCCTGGGCTTTGTTTTTAGTTCCTGTTACTGATCCATTGCCTTATTAGGAAGGAGGAAGTTTCTTTGCTTACCAGTGGGAGTGGAAGCACTGAGCTGCCTTTTGTCCGATTTGGTGAAGTTTCAGCCAGAAACTAGTAGTCCATTGGTCGTTTTGGGCCAATTCCTAGCTCCCTTCAGCCCCTGCTATAAAACACGCTAAACTGTACTGCTGATCTAACCAGCATATCCTATAACTGAAAAGTTCATCTCTACTTGATTCCCAAGTAGACTATTCTCTATCTGTAAAGCCTAGCACTTACTCCTACAGTACTTGCACCTTGATAAAGCACTCTTATTATAGATAGTACCCCACCAGCCTAAAACCCACTTCCCGAGTCCTTTGAAAGTTCTTTATCTACTACTTCTAGTATGTCGAGGATCAGTTGCTAGTGTCCTCTCCAGCTCAACTGGTGAACCTGGGAATATTGAGGCAATGTTACAATTGCCTCATGTACACAGACAATCCTCTCCTTCTCCCACAAAACACAAATACATGTGAGAGATGCAACTATACGGCCAAACTGGAGGCTGAGCTCTCTCAACATAGGACTGGCAAGACCAGACAGGAGGAGAAGGTAACCACACACAATACACACCCAGTCACACATGGTACCATCACAACTTCAAATCATACACATACTCACACAAAGACATACTCGGAGGCTCTGATCAAAAATTTACCAAAACAGCAGAGGCCACCAAAGCAGACACCCAAACAACTACCACCTCACGACCCAACACATGCAACACATAGACCACACAGTCAGTGTGTCAAACAGTCACATCCCTTAAGGCCAAACAAAATGCCAGACACACTTGTCATTGGTGATTCCATAGTCAGACACACTGACGTCCCGCTCACCAGACTGAGTAAGGAGAAGGTCACAGTAAGCTGCCTGTCGGGCGCTAGAATCCGCCACATAACGCAAGCACTCAGGTCTCTCAACAGCAGGTACAAGTACGACTCAGTCATTGTCCACGCTGGTGTCAACGACCTGAGACGTACCTCCTTGGACTACATGAAAAGGGACGTCGAGGAGCTCTCTGATTATGTAGCCCAGGCAGGTATGACCCTGACCTTGAGCAGTATCCTACCTTCACCTAGAATGATGCCACAATACAGTGATAAGATGATCAGCTTTAATAATTGGCTTAAATTCTGGTGTCATTCAAAGGGGATCCAATGTCTGTCTGCCTGGGATGACATGCTGGACAAGCCACGCTGCTTCGCAAGGGACGGCTTGCACCTGTCACCCTGGGCTTCCGGATATTGGCAAAGGCTCCTGCCACCCCCATAGTGCCTTTTTAGGCAAGGCTCAAATTCTAAACCTACCACCCTAGAACACCAAAAGGAAAAAAACTAAGGGTAATGCTGCTCAATGCCAGAAGTCTCAATCTCAAGATGCACGCACTCGAGGCCCTTCTCAATATGGAGAACATCGATGTCTGTGCTGTGACAGAAACCTGGTTCAAGGCTCCTGAGAGCACCCCAGCACTAACAGGTTTCACCTCATATCATGCCCGCCCCAAAATCCGGACAACACCAAGAAAGGAGGGGTGTCCATATTCATAAAGGACACCCACACCTCAAGGTTGGTGGCAATGCACGATGCATCGGAGACCATCCAGGTGCAATTAACCATAGGCAAGACTGCTCTGCAATTTGTAGCATGTTACAGGCCACCCTCTCAAACTCAGGAACCTCACATGGCCTTCCTGAAAACATTGGAGGGATAAATGTATCTCCAAACACCATCATACTAGGTGACTTCAACTACCCTAATATAGACTGGGAACACTACTCAAGCCCGAACACTCTAACCCAAAGATTCCTGGAGTTCATAAACTCAAATGCCATGGAACAACTAGTCACCATCCCCACAAGAGGTGAAAACATATTTGATCTCATCATCACGAACATGGGATCAAAATGTTCAACACCGAAGTATACCCCTCACTGGTGAGATCAGATCATAAACTAATCTCGCTGGAGGTCCTCATCCGCCCCCACCTGAAACAAAAAAGACCACAGTAAAGAACTTCTCAAAAGCCGATTTCACACTTCTAAAAACTAGTGTGGTCTCCTTTAAGGCCCCTGAGCCAGTGGTAAACATTACTCAAACCGCTGAATCACTTACAAATGCCTTCTACCAGCACCTACAGGACTGCATGGATCAGGCAATCCCAAACAAAACTAAGACTCTCTGTACCAAAGGCAAGCGTCCAGTCTGGTGGACCCCAGCCATAAACAAGCTCTACAACAAAAGGAGGAAGCTACTACAAGATAGAGCAAAATCCTTGAAAGGTAAGACACCTTTGATCATTATAAGTAAAAAACTAAGAGCTCTCATAAAATCATCAAAGGCAAATTTTGAGAGAAAAATCGCCAAGGACTCTAAAGACAATCATAAGGCCTTCTTTAGCTATGTTAGAAACCTAGGAGGAAACTCCCAGATATGCTCAGAATTAGTTCAAAATGATGTGAAAATTACTGAACCTACACACATTGCTAACATACTGGCTGACAGGTTCAGTGCAAACTTCTCCCCTCCCCCAAAAGGAGAGATATCTATTCCAGAGGATTGTAGCCCCCCAAACATCTCCAACGCCCAGGTGAGAACTGCCCTCACTAAGGCAAAAACACAGCATCCATGGGACCGGATGGTGTCCCCGGCTGTGTGCTTCATGAACTCAACGAGGAATTAAACCCACAGTTAGGACAGCTGTTTAATCTTAGCCTCACCTCAGGATACGTGCCAAGGAGTGGCGCACGGCGACTGTGGTCCCACTTCATAAGGGCGGTGCCTCCACAGACCCTGGAAATTACCGCCCCATTAGCTTGACAAGCCTTATCTGCAAAGCCATGGAGAGGATCATAATGGAACTCATAAATAAAGACTTAGGGAACTTGCAGACTTTGGATCCAACCCAGTTTGGCTTTGTCAAAGGCAGATCCTGCCTCTTAAACTTGGTTGACTTTTTCGAGACAGTCACCAAGGCAATTGATGAGGGAAAGGCAGTCCATACAGCCTACCTCGACCTGGCAAAGGCCTTCGACACAATACCCCACTCAGGTATCATCGAAAAACTCATCAGCTTGAATGTAAACCCATACATCACAAGATGGGTTGCAAACTGGCTAAGCGACAGAACCCACAGGGTCAGAGTTGCTGGAGCCATGTCAGACTCAAAGCCTGTCACAAGTGGTGTCCCACAGGGCTCAGTCCTGGGTCCACTCTTGTTCGGCATCTACTTTTCTGAAGTACAAGCAAACACAGGAGGGTTATGGCTGACAAAGTTTGCAGATGACTGCAAACTGGGCCATAGTCAAAACACATCTGACACAGATATCCTCCAGAAGGGCCTCACAGAAACGGATAACTGGTGCCAGAGCCATGGCCTGAAGTTAAACGCCAAAATGCATAGTCATACCCTTCGGGAAAAACAAGGTTACCCCTAGCTACCATATAGGTGACAATCCACTGAGCACAGAAAAGTCATCAGGGATCTGGGGACCCAAGTTGACAGTAGTCTTCGCTTGACACTCATGTTGCTAAAGTAGTTAGGAAAACCTTCTATATCGCCCACCTGATCATGAAGGGATTCACATCTAGATCAAGGAGGTCATCGTCCCCTGTACTCATCACTGTTAGACCTATGATTGAGTACAATGCCCCGCTCGAATGTATCTGACCAGACACCTGATGCAGCTTGAAAGGCCCCAAAAGTTCCTCACCAAAAGGATAAAGGGTCTCAAAATATGTCTTATGCTGCCCGACTGAAAGAACTCCAGCTTTATTCAGTCTCATACCGCTTGCTCAGAGGTGACCTGTGCCTGACATATAAGGCCATGTCAAACCCAGATTTGATGAATATGCTTCACCTCAAAAAATCTAGATCCCTCAGAACCACAAGGGCGGAGACTTAAACCTTGACACGGTTATAAATAGAACGTGCTGGAGGGACAGATTCATCACCCAGAGACTCCCTATGCTGTGGAACAAAATCCCGGTACATGTGAGGCAGAGCACCTCGCTGGCCTTGTTCAAGAGGAATCTTGACCAATGGATGGGAGATCGCAGATATACCCCAGGGATTACTTCAGTGTCACTGCTTGACAGAGGCACAGAAAAATGATAGGCATAGTTTTTATTCAAACTAAAGGGGTGGCGAAAGCCACATAACTATGGGCTAGGCTTATAAATGCCCTTGGGCAGATAGCCTAGTATGAACCTATGAACCTATGAACCTATGAACCTATGAACCTATGAACCTATGAACCTATCTGTCATGACTTCAGTCATTAGACCCTTAGTGAGAGAAAAAACAAGCTCATTCTCAAAAGCCTTATTAAATCTTCTTTCAATGAGGCCATACCTGGTTCTCCAAAATAAAAAACAGACATTAGCTCCCCATCTTTATCTTCTTCCTCATCTAAACATGGACGTTCATAGAAAAGGAGTAGCTTAGTGCCAACAGTATCTTTGGCACCATTATCAAAAATGCCTAAGACTTCCCTGGTTCCTAAAGTTTCATCAGAACTGACTGGGGAAAAGACTTTACCTTCGGTACCATCAGTGCCTATCTCTGCACAGACAGCTTTGGCACCTACTACTATTTTGGACCAGATATCTTTGAAACCAAAGGAATTCTTCTTTAAATACAGGCCACATACTAAGTATTCCCCCTTACTAGACCCTTTCACAGACTGACCTTCAAGCCCCTTTTTGGGGAAACCCAGATCCCGTCGGACTCTTTGGTCCATTCTGAAATCTGATATTTTGAGACTGGTGGACAAGCTCTTTGGTGGCGAGAGGATTGTCCATGTCTACAGTTCCTAGTCTGTCTGGTTCTGGAACCTTGCTTATCTTGGCTCCAGTGATTGTTCCTCCTCTGACTCCATTTAAGCCTTCAGAGTTCCTGGTGCTGACAGTTCTGGTTTCAACTGTCTTGGTGCTGGTCATAGCTACTTCTCTGGTGCCAAAAACTGCCCTGATCTTTTTGGTTCTGTTGGAACTGGAGACCTCCTGGGGTCACAGCTTCATTGCTCATTCTGAGGGCATGGTTTCACTCTGGTGTTGTCGGAGATGTCCATGTTCCTAGGAGTTTTGGCACACTTTAGCTTGACACTAACTTTGGCTTCGGAGGTGGCCTCCTTGGTGTGGGATGGGATTATGGTTCTGAAGGATTCTATTTTGGTTCTGGGCTCCTGTTCCTCAATGGGGGGGGCTTCTTTCTAGGTCATGGAGAGGGCCTTGTCCACTGTGGGCATACAGCCAACACCACCTTTGTCAGCCAAACAGTCCTGTCCTTCCTCTAGCCTGGAACTTCCTCTAGCCTTTACCCTGGGACAGCAGCACAGAAGCACCAGGATCCAACTATACTGGTCATGTCCTCTTCAGATACCTCTTCGGCTCATCCCACCCAAGAGGTACCCCTGAAGATGAAGGGCAAGAGAAAGCACTTAGACTCCTCTGAAAAGTCTTTCACTGAAGATACCGATTTCGATGAAGGGGAAGGTTCCTCAAAGTCACCCCCAGAAGATGTCTCTTTCACAGACATTCTAGAGATCCTTTAACAGAGTAGTGGTGGGACTTTCCTTCAGCCTTCCTCAGAGGAATCGGTATACCTAGAGGATTTCCATGCCTGACCCTCTACCTCCTGGATCTCTTCACCTGCTGATGATTTGATTAAATTGATTGCACATCGGCCTTGGAAGATACCTGATTCTATTGAGCCAATCCCAAAGACACCAGACCATATTTTGTCAGCTCCTCAGGATCAGCAGCACTGGGCAAAAGAAATACCAGTAGATGCCATGGTGGCAGTGGCAGCCACCAGAAAGGAACTTGCTGATGAAAGTCCTACTATCCATCCTCCTAATAAAGAGTCTGGGATGATGGATAGATTCAGGAAGTGCATATATGCTTCATCAACCTTCACACTAAGGTCCTTGAAATACATGGCACATTTCACAAGACTTCAAGGAGATCTGACTAAAGAACTGTCAAATACACTGACAGAAGAAGTAGCTGAAGGGGTTCAAAAAAAGGTTACTTCTGAGCTGGCGACCCTAGATTCTGTTTGCAACTCGTCCATGAGGCTTATTGCTTACACAGCCGAAGGGACGATGAGGGCAGTAGGTTCAGGCGTAGCCATTAGGAGACACATCTGGATGTGCTTATGTGAATTTTTGGAGCCATTTAAGTCTTCTTTCATCAATGTTCCATTTGACAAAACATCTATTTTTGCCCCAAAGCTAGAGATATCTTTGCCAGATGCGAGAAACATGGAAAGGCCCTTTCTGCCATGGGTGTACACTTTTCCACTCCTCAATGGTCTTACTCCAGGAACCAGAGTGGAAATCTATGGTTCAAGAAGTCTCAAGGACCTTTCCATGACTCATGTGGCAACAACTTCCCCTAGGGCAGAGGGGGGAGTAACAATGGAAGACGCCATGCATGAAGCAGAGGTGGCCAGCAAAATCAAGGTTCCAGGGATTCTTTCTCTGGTAACTCTTATCAGCGATCCTGAATGGTGGCCCGATTGCCATCCTCTGGAGGCAGTCAGGGGATGATTATCCCTGCAGCTACTTGCCTGGCTGAGGATAACAATGGACACTTGGGTGCAGAGGATTTTAATCAGAGGTTACAATATCACTTTCTCAGAAAAGCCCAGAAAATTGAAGACAGTCCTAGATGTTCCACCTAGTCATGGGGATGCAGCAGTCTTAGAAATTCAAAAACTGTTTGACAAAAGAGTCATCCAAGCAGTCCCACCAGACCAGATGGTATCTGGAGTTTTCTCAAGATTCTTTTTAGCACCAAAGATAACAGGGGACTGGAGACCAATTTTGGATCTCAACTGGTTGAACATATCACTTCAACAACCCAAACTCCGGATGGTCACAGTTCAGGTTATACTTCTGTTCTTAGGAAATGATTATTGGATGTGCTCAGGATGCAGACTATCACATAAAAATGGGCAAGCAATCTAGAAGATTCCTGTGCTTCTGGCTTGGAGTCAGTCATTATCAGTTCAGAACCCTGCCCTTTGGTCTCACCGCAACTCCCAGGGTGTTCACCAAATGCATGGCAGTGGCAGCAGCCCACTTCAGACTGAAAGTATTCTGTGTGTTTCTATACCCAGATGACTGGCTCCTCACCACTCCCACCAGGCATCAACTCTTAGAGGCAAGAAACTCCATTCTTCAAACTTGTTCTTCACCGGGGATCACTATAAACTATGAAAAATCCCATCTAGAGACAACACAGCTAATATTCATAGGAGCGATGCTAAACACAAACAATGGCATTGCATCTCTTCCCCTAGAAAGACTTCAAAGAATAAGATAGCAAGTCAGTCAGATTATTTGGAGCAAAAAAGGCTGTTGCTACAAACTCTAGGGTCAATGTCAGCCTCCATCACTCTAGCTCCCCTTGTGAGATATTACATGTGGATTCTTCAATGGCTCTTCACATTCCAGTGGTTGCTACTGAATCCAGTGTCCCATCTGGTATTAATCACCAACTTATGCAAGAGGGCAAAAAGATACTGAGTACACCAACAGAATTAAAATGTTCCAACTTTAATAAACAAATTAAAAAGCTCAATAAAACTGTCACAAAAGTTTAAAAGCAGATGAAGCATCAAATGATAAGTGCTTTCAGCAGGATTGCCTTCTTCAGATCATGACTTCCTATGCTTCATTCCACATCCTTAAACAAAGATTCACCAATCAGGTTAATTCCTTTATTATTAGTTCCTCCTACCACAGACTGTCAATCACTTGCCTGGAGGTAAGCAAGCCTCTATTTTTAGCCAATAGAAAGACATTTCTGCTTCAGAATAGGTTTCAATGGAACCATGGCATTTAAGCCTGGGGGGCAGTTTGCTCTAAAGTTGTTTATCCAACCAATTTCACGAATCTCCATGTTGTTGTGAACATCCCCAGCTCCATGTCCTATCAGCACACATTCTATAGCTTTAAAGCTAAAGTAATGGGTTGGGTTTGAGTTAATGTGAGATGCCAGTGCATTTCTTATATCATTCTGTCGAATATCTCTTAAATTATGTAAAACCCTGTCTTTCAATCGTTGATCAGTTTTGCCTATGTATAAATAAGGACAAAGGTGACAGCTTGATAGCTATACAAGATGCTCACTGTTGCAAATAGCTTTGACATTAAATATATAGCTCTTGCCTGTAACTGGATGGATAAAAGTGTTACTATTATATATAAATTGATAGGTTTTACATCTTCTGCATTGGTGAGTACCTTGTCTCAAAATGCTGACGTTTTGTTGAGGAAAACCATCTTTATTAGAAAGAAGTCTTTTGATATTTTTCTTGTTTTTGATTGTAAACCTCGGTCTTTCTCCTACAATGGTTTTTATTTTATCATCTTCAGTCAAGATAGGCCAGAACCTTTTAATGATATCACATACCTTTCGATGGTCAGTACTGAAGGTGAGAACGGAATTCAGATTATTTCCTTCAAAATGACTTATATCTTTTTGTGTGTTCAATGTCACATAGTCAGTACTACACCTAGAGAAATAGGGACATCCTTTCGTTGGTCTTAAGGTTTCCGGATGGGTTTTAGCTGTCAGGTCATCTCTGTTGTAGCCCCTGTTGGATAGATTTACTTCTAGTTGCCTGCATTCCTTCTGGAATGTATGATCATCTGTACATAACCTGGAGATCCGCATCAGTTGAGTTTCATAGATGTTCCTATGGATAAATCCAGGATGCACACTGCTCCTGTGCAAAAAAATGGTTCTTCCAAGTGCTTTTCCTATGGACACTTGTACTTATTCTATTAACTTGATCCAAATGTAGGCATATGTCTAGAAGGTCTATTTCGTCCCTAGAGTGCTGAAGCATAAATTTCAAAAATTCTGTAGTGGTTTCATGGTACTCAGAGAAAGACTTGAGCTGAACTTCATTCCCATTCCAAAGAATAAAAATACCATCCACAAAACATCCATAATAAACAATATTGGTAAAGCAAAGGTTCTTATCACACAAAACATGCGTTGATTCCCATTGTGACAATACTATGTTTGAATAACTATTGGCACATGGGGTGCCCATGGCTACACCCCATACTTCCCAATAATAAGTACTGCCATATGAGACCACATTGTTCTCCAAGATTAGGTTCTGTATATCAGTTCAAGTAGGGAACATATCAGGTTAGGGTTCAATCCCAGTGTGGTTAAAAAAATCTCTGACTGCTTCAATCTCATAAGAATGCACTATGACTATAAATAAAAACAGTAAAGGATTAAGTTAAGATTGACAACATCAGATAAAGAAGTTATTTCTTACCATAACGTTCCATGTGTGTTGTCGATCTTCACTTATCCTTGACATCCCCACCCTCCTTCCCTTTGCCATTTGGTTTCTTGGTGGAATGGATCTTTCTCATAAGACTGGCTTTCCCTTTTTAGGAATATAGATATGGTCTCTGGTCTGTTACTGCCTGTCTGTCACTTTTTTTTGCAAACTCAATCTGAGGTAATCAAGTGAGAAGCTTTATGGGTAATGCTTAATTCAAGAGTTTTGGAGGGTGAGAGCTAGAATAATGACTGAGTTGGTTCTGATATACAGAACCGAACCCACAGTCAAGGATAAGTGAAGATCGAAAACACAGAGGGCACGTTATGGTAAGATACAACTTCTTTTTATGAGGCCTGTGATTATTATATGTTTAATGATAACACCAATACTATAGATTATGTAAATTTGCCAATAAAGACAACCCTGGAACATATAACAGTTGTGGGAGTTTATAGACCACCAAAGTCAAGTACTGATGACCAAGAGAAATTCATATAGTTCTTGTGTGAAACGCAGGAGGGAAAATAATACTGGCTGGAGATTTAAATTCACCAGAAACAGACTGGAATAATATTGATTCAATGGCAATAGTAAGGAAATTATTTACAGTGCATGTTCAGGAACAACAATTGCTTCAGATTATAAAGAAAAAAAAAACAGGGCATAGTACATATTGGACATGGTTTGTGTTCCTAACGAAATTACTGTTATGTTTTGTTTTACCACCATTGATATACATGATCATGGCATTACAAAGGTTAAATTATTGCTAATTAATTCTGCTAAACATAAATCTAAGTCAGTGCACAGAGGATTAATAAACTACATGAAAGCTAAACAGTCACCATGTAAAACTTATTGGAGAGATGCATTCATTGGAAAAACTGCACAAATAATGTCACACGTTTTGAAAGTGAAATTGTTTAAATGCAAAAAAAAATAATAAACAAAATGTTTAACATCAGTATATAAGCATACAAAGTCAGGAGAATACATTTCCATATAAACAGGATACTTAAGAATAAAGTGAAAAATATAAGATATGGAAATGAGATTCAACTGTAATTTTGAAAGCTGAAATAAACAAACTGGAGAGACAGTGTGAGACAAGGCTAAGAAAAAATGAAGAAAATGTATAAAAAGATGCTGAACATAATAAGACACCATTTTATAGGTACATAAGATGTGGAAGGAGTAAAGATATACAAATTGATAAGCCATGCGAATTACAAAATTTATTCTCAAGCACAACAGATTATAGATACGTTTACAAAGTCTTAAGAAAAGCAGTTTGGATCCACAAAGGGAATGATAAAGTGTTCTAGTGACATCCAGATAATTTTAGAAACTAAATTTAAATTAGAGTGTATTGAAAACTGAACTTCACAAACTGGACCCAAACGAAGCACAGGGAAGAGATAATGTTAGTACTAATGACCTGAGAACACTTTAATATGTACACACAGTACCATTATATCTGTCAATCACTATGTCATTTAAATACAGGTACATCCGTCAACATTGGAGACAAGCACTTGTTAAGGCTATTTTTAAGGTAAAGAGGAACTGGACAAACCTGGAGTCTTATAGACCCATAAGTCTACAGTAGACTCCTTCTTTTCTGTCTCACTTTAACCACACTCTGCTTTAACTGGCCATCAAATTTCTGCTGTAGCCATAGCAACAGACAACAGAGAAGAATAACACTTCCGCTTGCTCCAGGTACTTCGGGACATCTCGCTTATCATTTTAATCGTAAAATGTTAAAATATTGAAACAAAAATGAACGTGCAGTTTTTATTTTATATATTGTAAGTTTGTTTTTATTTTTCAATATTTTAACATTTTAAGATTAAAATGATAAGCCAAGATGATTTGATGCAGCAAGACAATTAGTTTCATTTGTGCTGTAATAATATTACAACATGTTTAATGTCTTAGCTTGTCCATTAGACCAGCAGACAGAAAATTACCCTTACTCTGGTTGTTCATTTAGTACTTAAACAGAAATCTGAGTCCATTGCCAAAGTCGGACACATCAAATTAGAATATACAATGAATGAATGTACTGGATGGACCCTGACTGACCAGAGATTTCACACTCAGGTTGTTTTAATCAGTTGCCAGTATGGGATCCTGTAACTTGGGCTAATGAGATGGTTTATTTTTCATTATTTAAGTCTGAAGAGATAGACGGACTCACTTTGGTGATAAGTTGCCTGCCATACCTTTACCACGGAATGCCTGCCAAAAGTAAATTTGCTGTTCCTCAATTTCAAATAAATCAGATTAGAAAATAATCCAAAAAAACATGAATATTAGCAAGATAAAAAGCTTGGACTCCCTACAACTAATTGTGGCACTTCTTAAAACCTGTACTACCAGAATTATTTTGATGGTGTTTGGGACAATTGGAGCTCACCAACTCCATCTTTTCTTATTAGTTGTATTTACTGTACTAGACTCTTTAATGCAGATGCTATTACATAATTTCATTGAGTTGCATGAGCTGTTCTGACCTCTGCTGTTATGACTGTGCAATTGGCAAAGTAACTTTGAAACTTAAATTTCTACTGGTTATTTTCAAAGGAGATGGTGCTGGAGACTCTTACAAAGCTTATTAAAGTACAGCTTCCTGCTTACTTGAAAAGTTTGCTGATTCCAGAAACTGTCACTGGGTTTCTTAGACTTGCAGGTACATAGTCTACTGAAGACCACTTTTACACCTTCAGAAGGATAGAAAGGCAAACTTGAAATGTGGATCCAAGCGGCCTTGCTATGTTGATTTAATATGCTTTGAAATAAAACAAAGCAGTAGTTCAGCCTGGGAAGTTACATGTTCTGCATGCAAATGGAGCTAAGCAGAATAGGTATAGCTGTTTTCATTGAATGGAAATTGTTCAAGTTCTTACTGCACAGGTGTGTTGGTTCATTCATGCATAATTGTATGATTTCACATGAGTGATAGATATATGTTGCCCTCCCACATTTAATAGTCATGACCCTGTTTGTGTTTTTGCACCTCTTTCCCCTTGTGTGGTGCTAAATATGCCACATAACTAGTCTTGTCCTAACAATGGATGAGTGTAGCTTGAGCTTCCACCATGCATTCATATGGCATGTTGTTCTGCAACAGGACTTAACTTCCTTGTTGCATTTTATGTTGCTATTTCTGATTAACCAGCAATTCGTTTATCCACCCTAAAGTCCAGTCTTAGTGAGACCGGATAAGAGCGAGTATACTGTAATTTCTTGATGTGGAAATATAATGGAGAAAGTTATAATTTCAAAGGCTGGGACTTGAAACCCTATACCAGCATGCATATGTTGAAAATAGATCTATAACTACCTAAAATATGCTGTTCTATAACAAGATAACAGCTGTAGATGAACTATTGAGCTGTGATGTAATTTATATAGACTTAACTTCAACCTGTGTGAAGGTAATGCACAAAATGCTGATCAATAAATTAGAACAACTAGGTATTGATGTAACCTTAATAAGATTGAAAGCTGCATGGCTCAGAAATAGGGCATGGCAAAAACCATACAGCAATTGGTCAGGTGAAATTCTAAGTTACAGTCAGGGTGTCCCACAGTGCTCTTTCCTAGGCTCATAGTTGTTTAGGGTGTACCTTTCAGATCTATCTTTTTCACCTGAAGTGTTCTGTAGTCTTTATGTAGATGACTTAGAAATGGACAAACTTATTACATATGTTACATACAGGGCATGTCTGCAAAGGAACCTGACTAATTTGACCTTTGGGCACAGGAGAATAACATACCAACAAATGCATAAAAATCTAAGCATATGAGATTTGGAAGGCACAGACTGAAAGGTTAATATTCAGTATACGACACAGTGATTTAAACTGCAGATTCGTATAAGGACCTGAGTATACAGGTAGATCTAGGTTTGAGTTTTTTTTTATCATATCAATCAATTGGTTTATGATAGTTATAAAAGTAGAGAGTATAAAGCCAGTTATAAAATCTAACAAATCAGAACTAATGAAATCAGTACTCGTAAGTTATATTAAGACCTAAACTAGAGTATGAAATAAAGGAATGGAAACCTTATCGGAAAACAAGCATAAGTAGATTGAAAAGAATACAGAAGAAATATACCAAAGATATCCATGGATGTGAACAGTTAATTTATTATGAAAGAATAAAATATCCAAACTTGTACATTATTTCATACAGATATTGAAGAGAGACTTCACTCAGGTATATAGAGCATTTAGTGACAACTACCTCTGTGTATTCCTGGATTTATCAAAAAGTAGTAGAGAATCATCAGATAATCCATATAGAAGATTAGGGTCTTAATAGAGAGAAGAAAAGTCAGCAAACAAAGGGGAGTAGTAGTGCTGAAATTGAATTCATCCTCAAGTCTTGGTGAGTACCTTAGCGAGGTGGACTCTGTTTTTCACAAAATCTCACCAAGGTGACACTGATATATAGACTGTATTTAAATAGGATATATCATGGACAGAACTAAGTCAAAAACAAAAAAAAAGATAGCTGGGTGCACAAGACCCAGGATAAAAAAGTGCCCAATCCTGGTAGGCGCACTGGTGCCAGGACTGGAAAAAATGACAGTGTAGAATCATAAACATTTGGAAACATTCCTACAATGGGGCTAGGCCAGGCCCAGGGGGAGAATGACCCCCCCTGTTGTAGAAGGAAGTATCAGTCCACAAAAATCACAAAAATTGATTGGCCAAATAAGAGCCATAAAGACGATAGAGTGGACTATTGAGGATAAGAAAGAAATTATGTATTGTTACTATTATGTAAAAAGTCCAGACACGAGCTATACAAAACAATTAAGAGAGAAATTAGAGGAAAGAAAAATAATTCCATAAGAAAAACTGTCAGAAGCTTCAAATAAAAATTTGCTTTCATTAATACAACAGAGTTTTGAAAACAGTATATAGATCAAGAAACTTTGATCTGTTTGGAAAAAGAAGCATCTGAGGAAGTGAGAAAATATAAACAACAAAACCTAGAGATATTTGAGAATGTAAAAAAGAAATATGGACATGGGAAAGAAAGAAAGATTTGATATGGTTCAATATTTATGCAAAGGAGAAAACCAACTTACTTAATATAGAAGAGGCAGCCTCAAAGATATTCGAAGAGATATACAGACAAAGGCATCCAGATATGGAACATTTCACAATAAAAAAAAATAATAACACAAAGATGTAATGTGGAAAAGAAGATTAGTAAAGAAGAAGTTAAAGAAATAGAAGTTGAAGTTATGGAGTGCCTGAGAAGTGAAGGATTTAATGTAGAAGGTCTAACACAGACTACATCACAGCATGATGGGGTGAGTCCCCAGAACAAGGAAAAGCAAGAAGATCAGGAGACATATGAAGAAGAAATATGAACATGGGAAAGGAAAAGAGATTTAATATGGTGTATTATTTGGTTCCATATTATATGATCGAAGACGCATTCTTTCAAATTCGTCTTGATCGAATTTGAAAGCACGAAACAGCAAAATACTGAAATGCCATATACGCAAATTCTTTCACTGGGAAAGAAATCGCTTGACCTCCTTTGCTATTTTGCCATTTTCATCACTGTAGTGTGATCTTGAAGTTGGTATATTTAAGAAGGGGGTGTGGGGGATGAAGCCCCCCATTTAATGTAATGTTTTAAAGTTTTTTTTTTTGTTTGTTTTGTTTTTGGAACAGTGATTTTTTTCTCTGGGAAAAAAAAATCACTGTTCTAAGTGTTTGGGATTGTAAGCTTTCGCATACATGGGGTCAATAAATAAGCATTCGCTTTTTTAAGCATTAGCTGATTTAATATAAACCCTAATATTTATGCAAAGGAAAAAGCAAAACTAACCAATACAAAAAGAGCAGCACCTAAAGTATATGAAGAGAAATACAGGCAAAGGAATCCGGATATGGAAAACTTTATAATACTAAAAATAAGAAGACTAAGAGGAAAAGTAGAAAAAGAGATTAGTAATGGAAAATTCAAAGAAGTAGAAATTGAGGTTATGGACCAGCTGCAAAGAGAAGGCTTCAGTGTGGAAAATCAAATGCAGAAATCACCACAACAGAATAAAGCAATGGGTATCCAAATTACATGGAAACCAGTGGAACAGGAAGCAATTGGTCAGGTGCCATATCAAGATTTTGGAGCCTTCCACAGGAAACCAGTATAAACATTTACTTGAAGTTAGACAGCAAGGAAAGGAACAGGAAACTGTGGAAACTCTGATGCAGTCAAATGTTGAAGAGTGATAGGCCAGTGAGTTCCCATATGACAGACTGACAGATGACACAGGATGAAATTTAAGAGAATGTGCTACAGGAAGATTCTACAGAATTTTTATAGAATGCCTGCAGGAAATGGAAAACAAGGGATGTGCCCTCAGTTTGGAAGAAAATGAGCTAAGAGAAGAGTTGCTTGATTTAATGGACATGGATAGATATATTACGATCAATGAGAGAAATAGACTGCAGAAGGTCAATAAAACCCAAAAAGTAAGAAGTCTGATAAAACAAATGAATGCAGTAATTCGAACTGTCCTTAGAGATCCATGTGATATAACACTAGAGGGGATAAATGTATCACCAAACACCATCATACTAGGTGACTTCAATTACCCTAATATAGACTGGGTACACTACTCAAGCCCAAACACCCCCCCCCAAAAAAAAGTTCCTCGCAAACTCAACTCAAATGCCATGGAACAACTAGTCACCACACCCACAAGAAACATACTTGATCTCTTGATCTCATCATCAAACACATGGGGAGCAAACACGAATATACCCTGAAGTATACAGATCAGATCACAGATCAATCTACTAATCCTTCGCCCACCCACCCTACCTGAAAAAAACCCCAAATAAAAAAAGAACTTCTCGGCTTTTCACTACACTTCTAACACACTTCTAAAGACTAGGGTGTGGTCGGCGGAAAGGAAGAGCCGTAAACTCAACAACTCTCACCACTTACAAATACCTTCATGCAGCACCTGCAGGACTGCAGGGTTGAGCAAAGAAATAAGAGCACAACAAGGAAAACAAAAGTACCAAGTCAAAGTGGTAAGCCAGTGTCTGGGAGGACCAAACAACAACTACAACAAAGGACAAAAAAAGGAGGAAGATACAACAAGATTGAAAAAATTAAAAGAAGACCTTGATCACTATCTCACTCAAAAAAAGATAAAACTCAAAAAATCATCCAAAAAAATTTTGGAGAAAAATAGCTAAAGACTCAAAGACAAATCATAAGGCCTTTTTGGCTAATATAGAAAAACCTGGAGGAAAACTCCCAGATATGTTCAAGAACTAGTTCAAAATGATGTGAAGTAAAATGATACAGAGATTACTGAACATACACTGGCAAACAGGTTCAGTGCAAACTTCTCCCCCTCCCCAAAAGGAGATATCTATACCAGCGTGCTCAGCCCCAAAATTCCTCCAACACCAAAGTGAGAACTGCTCTCTCAAAACAAAAAAATCCAGCGTCCCCATGGGACCTGATGGTGCTGTGTGTCTGGCTCCACTGAAGGATTTAAGGAATTAAACCCTAAGCCAGGAGTTTAATTGCATCATTAATCTACCTCTGTGTATGTGAGGAGGGCAGGCGGTGCAGCTGTGGTCCCACTTCACAAAGGGCTCACCTCCACCGACCCTGGAGATCCCGGCCCATTAGCTTGACAAGCCTTATGGACAGAAGCCATGAGGGATCATGGACCTCCTACATAATGGACCCATCAGGGAATTTGCTTTTTGGGGATCCTGATTGGCTTTGTTTTGGCTTTGTCTCAATCAGATCATCTAAACTTGAGATGTTGAAAACCAAAGCCATTGATGAGCCAAAGATGAGGACAGAAGTCCATACAGCCTACCTACGATCGAGCGAAGGGTGACCCTCTATACACCTTTCGGGTATCATTGAAAAACTCATCAGCTTAAATGTTAACCCCAGTATTGCAAGATGTTGGAGTGGACAAACTGGCACAGGTTTGACAACGTCAGAGTTGCTGGCATGCATGGCAGACTCTCAGGAGCTGTCACCAGTCCCAGTCCACAGGGCTCAGGGCAGGCCCACTCTTGTTTTGCACACTACTTTAAAAGTAAAACAAACAAGAACATTTGACAGGGTTAAAAAAGTAGATGATGAAAACAAAACTGAAGCACTGGTCATAAGAAAACACATCACGATAAACAGTCCTTCTTCCGAGGGTCTCACGAAGCGGATAACTGGTGCCAGAATAGCGGCCTAAAGTTAAATGCAAAAAAACATAGTCATACCCTAGGGGGAAAAACAAGGTTACCTAATAGCTACCAAATAGAATCCACTGAGCTGAGCACAGAAGAAGTTATCAGGACCTGGGACCCCCCATAGTAGTCTGTCAGTCATTCGGACACCCATGTAGCCAAAGTAGTTATGAAGACCTCTCTAGGACCACCAATCCAATACTCATCCATCATCTCACTCATGGGTCATAGTCTCCCTATACTCATCACTCATCACCATCAGATGTCAGATTTTTGCCCCCGCCCCATTCGAGAACCCACTAACCCGACAGCTTGCATTCAGGCCGAGGTGCCAAAAAACCAAACTACTAAAGGGTCTCAGGGCCACGTCCTATGATTGCCGACAAAAAGAACTTCAACTCTATTCAGCCATCTCAAAAGTATAGATCCTCATCACCACCCTACTGAACAAGGCATACAAAAACCAGCATTATATGACCCAGATTCACTGAGGACAATCTAGATCAAAAATCCCCACCGGCTGGGGAACTTAAACCTTAGAAATATGACTGAATAGGGCGTGCCCGAGGCTGTGATTCATAATCAAAATCACCCTATGACTCTTCCCGAAGTAAACAGGATATATTACTGTGCTGCTAAATTAATAACTGATAAAGTTCTACCACAGGAATACAGGGTAGTGAGGGAAAGGTAGGAGAGAAATCGAATACCATCATGGAAGTATCAAATAGAGAAAACTATAAAGCAATTAAGACAAGAAGTGTCACTGCTAGAAGATTATAGAAGAGGGAATAGATCAACAAAAATACTAAGAAAGTAGATGTGATTAAAGCAATGCACAGTATTAGAACAGACCAGGATCTATCATGCACTATCGCAAATAACAAACTAAAAAGTTCAACACAGGTGGAAAAACTTAGAAGATACACAAATAAATATAGGGGAAAAGTACAAAATAAGCAATTTATTGATGACCCAAAAAAGTTTTATACAGAAGTGGGAAATAAGGTAAAAGGAATTGAAAGACTGCCAAAAAAAGAGGAAGTAGATGTATTTTGGAGAAGTATCTATGAAGATCCTGTGGAACACAATAAAGATGCTAAATGGATAGAAGAAGTAAAAGAAAGAATAAGAAGTTTAAAGGTACAGGATATGAAATGGGATGAAGTAACAGCCAGAGAGATTGAAACAAAGTTGAGAAAAGCCTCTAACTGGAAAACCCCAGGCCCAGATGCAGTACCTAATGTTTGGTTAAAAGCATTAATATCTTTGCATGAGGATTTAGCCATGAGTAAGAACTATTTATATGCGCACCCCAAACAGACACCAAACTGGCTAACAACAAGTAAAACAATGCGCTTACTTAAGAATGAACCTGCAAGCTACCCTAAAAATTATAGTCTAATAACTTGCCTTCCGATGACGTATAAACTATACATGGGAACTGACGCTGACAGAGTTTATAATCATTTAGAAGAAAACTCAATTATGGCAGTAGAACAAAAGGGGAATAAAAAAAATTCATATGGAACAAAGGATCATTTGTTGTTAAATAAAGTTATAGTGGAAAACTGTAAAAAGGGGAAGAATTTAAGTATGGCATGGATTGACTACAAAAGAGCATATGATATTATCCCACATTCATGGATAAAAGAGTGCTTAAAAATGTATAAGATAAACCCTACACTGATTGAATACATTGCAGTAACCAAGACCACTTTGCAATTATACCATGACCCCACCATTAATATTCCAAAACTTGCACGCTGATTGGTCAGCGTGCATGTTATTATCATCGACTTACACTAAAAAAAAAAAGGTCCGTCATTTTTTTTTTTTTACTATAAGTCTTTTTAACACAGTAAAACATTGTTGTTAAGTAGTTTAACATTAGCAGGTATAAAAAAAAACGGAAATCTTTTTTGCTTTTTGCTTTTGTGCTGTCTATAAAGCTATGTTAAAACATAGCACAATATAATAACGGAGTAAAAAGCTTTCGAGATTCTTTTTTCCGTTTTACTTTTTTCACAGTTCAAGAGTGTTAAATGGGGTTTACACACTAGAAGACAAACAAAATAGAGCCGTTTTCCGTTGCTTATTTTAAACCCTCTGTACCCAAACCCATTTAATAAACAGTTAAAAAAAGCAAAAAATATGTCTTGCTTTCTCATTTGCTTTTCAAAAACAACCACTACTAAATGGTTTAATATAGCAAAACAATGGGTTTAACATAACAGACATAAAATAAATTTTTTTTTTTAGATTTTATGTTGTAAACCCAAACTACAACTAAAAAGTAAACAGCAATAAAAAAACAAAAAAATCAAAAGCTTTGTTTTTTTCTCTTTGATGCTACGCGAGCCCACGCGAGTACTCGAGCTCTTCCAATCAGAACCAGAGAAGACAGGACAGCCGCAGATAGAAGAGCACCAATGCCATTATAAAAGAAAGCAAATGCCATTTTTTTTTAAGAAATTCAATAATAAATTAATTATTTTAACTTAAATAATATGGAGGGGGTTGGATTTACCCACGCTTATTTCCAGGTAGGAACTAATCCATGTTACACCCAACCATGGGATATATTAAGCCATGATAAAGGACAGAGTATTATCCCAGGGATAACAATTCAAAGGGGGATATTCCAGGGTGACTCTCTGTCACCATTGCTATTTTGTCTTGCCATTAATCCATTAAGCTGTTTACTTAATAGCTTAGGCTATGGCTACAATTTGGCTCCAAGAAAACAACAAAGTCTAATGGCTTCTAATCTTCTCTTTGTCGATGGTTTAAAACTGTATAGCTCATCAGATGAGGAACTAAAAGCACAGCTGCAGTTTGCCAAAACTTTTTCAGATGATATTAGAATGTAATTTGGTCTTGATAAATGTGCAAAAGTAACCTTTATAAAACGTAAACTACAACACCAGAAAAGATCAGGTTGGGACAAGAATGTGTTATAAAAGAACTTGAGCAAGAGGGAGTGTATAAATACTTGGGAATTGATGAAGGAGTAGCAATAAAACATGAACAAATGTGAATAAAACTCAGCAAGGAATACTTTAGAAGACTTAAATTAATTCTGAGAACAGCATTGACATCTAGGAACAAAATCCAAGCTATAAATCAATTTGATCTTCCTGTCCTAACGTACAGTTTTGGAGTGATTGACTGGCCCAAAAAGTGTTGGATAGATTGGATATTAAAACAAGAAGGATGCTTCATGCTCACCAAATGATTTATAAAAATCAGTGTATACCAAGATTATATATTCCTGGTTCCGAAGGAGGGATGGGCCTCCTTGAAATTGATTACATGTATAGATCTGCAATCGTGGGTCTCCACACATATCTACTGACCTCACAAGATCCATATATAGTGAAAGTTTTGAAACATGAGGAGAATAAATCTAAGATGATGTCCCTGCTTAATTTAACAGAAGCATATTGGTAGCAGGCAGGAATGGAAATCAAACCAGAAGTAGATAAAAACCAGGCAGCAACTGAATGTGCCAAAAAACAAAAGAAAGAATATAAGGTGAAGGACCAGATGAGAAGGCAAGAAATGTGGAAAAACATAAATATAGTTGCAAGTATAGAAAACTTCTGGAAGAGCCTCATGTTGACGAAGAATGAATGCAGGAATGGTTAAGGAGAGGCAAATTCAAACCAAGAAATGAAAGATTAATATTGGCAGCCCAAGATACTGGGCTACGTACACAATGGTTTTCAAAGTCCATTGAACATGTGGATGAAACAGACAAATATAGGTTTTGTAAAACCAAATTGGAAACAGTCCCACACCTTGTTGCTGGTTCTGACAGACTAATGGCAGAATAACTGTATACTGAAAGGCATAATAAGGTGATGAGACTGGGGATTGTGCAAACATTACGGTACTGAAGTGGCTGAAAAACACTGGAAACATAAGCCCCAAAACATCATAGGAAATTATGAAGTTTATATCACATGGGATCACCCATTACCAACAGTTCAAAAGATAGATGCTAGAAAACTGGATATAGTGGTCCAAGAAAAGAAGACTAAAGTAGCATTGATCACTGAAATCATCACACCCAGTGACTATAGTGTCTTGCGTACAGAGAGACACAAAGTCATAAAATACCAGGATCTGCAGGCAGAGATGAGAGCAATGTGGAAGAAAGATACCCAGGGAGTTCCAATAGTAGTAGGAGCAACAGGTATTATAAAAATAATTTACAGTCATATTTAGATATGTCACCAATCCATGTAACCTCGTATGAATTGCAGAAGGAGTCATTACTTGGCACATTATGGGTGCTGCGAACAGCACTTTTGGCTGACATCAAAGACTGAAACAATATTAATTTCATGAACTTTAATCATACTTTAACTTAGGAATAGGGTCCATTCCCGTCATGGTATTGGAAACCCAAAAGATTTGGAGAAATTGGAAAAGATTACATACTGGGTCCAAATGGAGACATGATGAAATCAGCATGAAAAGAAGAGAAGTATTGCTGGACCTAAAGCCATCCTCAAATCTTGTGAGTACCTTTAAAAATCTCACCAAGACAATACTGATGTATGGGCTGTATTTTATATAGCATATATCATGGAGAAAAGTAAGTGAAACATATAAAAGACAGCTGGATGCACAAGTCCCAGGATGGAAAAGTGCCCAGTCCTGGTGTGTGCACAGAACTGGAAAAAAATGGCAGTGTAAAATCCTGAAGACATGAAAACATCTCTACAATGAGATTAGGACAGACGCAGGTAGAAGATGGGCCCCTGTTGTTGAAGGAAGAAGCAGCCCACGAAAATTACAAAAACAGACAAACAAAAAGCCATAAAGATGATAGAGTGGGCTATTGAGGTTGAGGAAGACAGTATGTATTGCTACTATTATGCAAGAAACCCAGAATTTCAAGATAGAAGACATTCAAAAAGATTAATAGAAAAACTGGAGGAAAAAATACTTGCTATCAATAGTGCTCCCAAGAACCATGGACGCAGGAAGATGATGTATGAATAGTTACTTATTCTACAGCTTCACAAAGAATCTGTGTAATAAATAACTATTCGTACATCATCTTCCTGCGTCCATGGTTCTTGGGAGCACTAGTGACAGCTTGTGGTCGCTTTTTGTGTTTGGCTCATAGAAAGAAAAATACTTGCACAAGAAAAACTGTCAAAAGCTTCAAATAAAAAATATGTTAGTACAATAGATGCAAATTCATTATATAGACAAAGAAACCATTAGACACCTGGAAAACAAAGCAGCAGATGAAGTGTGAAAATATAAGGATCAAAACCCAGAGATTTTTGAAAGGTATAAAAAAGAAATCTGGACAAGGTAAAGAAGCAGAGATCTGATATTGCACAATATTTAAGCAAAGAAGAAAGTCAGACTAATTAATATAAAAAAGCAGCTCCAAAGGTATTTGTAGAGAAATACATCCAAAAGCGCACAGATATGGAAAATTTCACTATACAAGGAAATAAGCACAGGGATGGGGAATGCAGAACAGAAGACTAGTAATGGAGAAGTTAAAGAAATAGAAAATGAAGTTATGGAGCATCTGCAAAGTGAAGGATTTTCAACTCAGGAAACATGACAGCATGATGAAAGAATGAGCCCCAAATTAAGGAGAAACAGGTGGAACAGGAAGCATATGATCACTTGTCACATGATGTTTCCCTGGAGCCTTCAGTAAGAAACCAATATAAAAGTTCACTTGGAGTTGCACAGCAAGGAAAGGAGTAGGAAACAGTGGCAACTCTGACACAGTCAATCTCATGGAGTAATGGGCAATGAATTTCCATAGGAAGGAGCAAAGGATGACACAGAATGCAACTGAAGAGGATAAGTCACAGAAAGGAATTCTGCAACTTTCTGTAAGAGAGCAAAGATTGTGCCCTCAGTTTAGAAGAAAATTATCTAAGGGAAGAGTTTCTTTCTTCAACATTTTTTGATTGGGAAAGTCTGACAAGGACAGAGCCTATTTTCAGTGGAGACCTGGGAAAAAACCCTGTAGATGCATGTCTTTGGAATGTGGGAGGAAACTAGAGTACCCAGAGGAAACCCATGCGCATGCAGAGAGGACATGCAGACTCTGCACCAAAGTCATCCCAGCAGAGAATCAAATTGGAGAACCTCTTGCTGTGAGGTTACAATGCCAACCACTGCACCACCTGATGGATAGATATATAAAGATTGATGAAAGAACTAGATTACAGAAAGTAAATAATACCCAAAATATTAGAAGTCTGATAAAACAGATGAAAACAGTAATCAAGACTATCAACAGAAATTCATGTGATATAACAGACATAAACAGGATATATTAATGTGCAGCTAAACTAATAAGAAATAAAGTCTTACCACAAAAATGCAGTGCAATAAGGAAAAGGCAGGGAAGAAATAAAATCCCATTACTGAAGCATCAAACTGAAAAAAACTATAAAGCAGTTAATATGAGACGTGTCACTGTTAGAATACTGAAGAGGGAATAGATCACCAAAAATCCTTAGAAAGGTAGAAGAGATAAAAGCAACGCATAGCATCAGAACAGACCAAGTTCTATCACACATTGTTGCACACAATAAATTAAAGATATCAGCACAGACAGACAAATGTAGACACTATGCAGATAAGTATAAAGGAAAAGTATAAAATAAGCAATTCATTGATGACCCAAAACAGTTTTATAAAGAACTGGAAAAGAAAGCAAAAGGAATATATGAAAGGAAAGCACCAAACATTAAGAAATAGACATATTCTGGAGAAATGTTTATAAATACCCTGTGGAACATAAAAAAATGATGCTGAATGGATACAAAAAAATAAAATAAACAGTAAGGTGTTCAAATGCACAGGATATGAAATGGGATGAAGAAATGACCAGAGAAATTGAAACAAAATTAAGAAAAGCTCTTAAATGAAAAACTCCAAGCCCAGCTGTAGTACCTAACTTCTGGCTAAAAGTATTAACATCTTTACACAAAGATTCATCTGTGAGTAAGAACTACTTATACATGCATACTTAACAGACAACAACCTGGTTAACAACAGGAAAAACTCCTTCTGAAGTGTGAACCTGTAAGCCATCCTAAAAACTATAGACCAGTAACTTGCCTTCCAATGACACACAAATAATATACTGGGATAGATGCAGAGTTTATACTCATTTAGAAGAAAACTCAGTCAAGGTAATAGAACAAAAGGGTAACAAAAGAAAGTCATATGGGACAGAACAAGAAAATACTTCAAATACTTCAAGTATGGAAGAAGTAATTAGAGATTTGGGGACCAACGTAGATAGTAATCTCTCCTTTGATAATCACGTTGCCAAAGTGGTTAGAAACACCTTCTATATAGCCCACCTTATCACGAAAGGGTTCACATCTAGATCAAGAGAGGTCATTGTGCTCCTCTACTCGTCACTCATCAGGCCCATAATTGAATACAATGCCCCTTTTGGGATGTACCTTACCCGACACCTGCAGCAACTTGAGAGACCCCAAAAGTACCTCACCAAGAGGATCATGGGCTACAAACAGATGTCCTACGCAGCTCGACTAAAGAAACTCCAGCTCTACTCAGTTGCTTACTGCCTACTCAGAGGCGATCTATGCCTGATGTACAAAGCCATGTCAAACCCAGAATTAATGGACATGCGCCACCTCAAAAAATCCAAGTCCCTTAGAGCTACACGCTCCAGGGACCTAAACCTCGGCACAAAAATAAATAGGACATGCTGGAGGGACAGATTCATTTCCCAGAGGCTCCCCTCACACTGGAATAGAATCCCAATTCATGTTAGACATAGCCCCTCGCTGACCCTCTTCAAGCAAAATGTGGACGCGTGGATGGGAAATCGCAAATTCACCCCTGGGATCTCTCCTGTGTCCCTGCTAGACAGAGGCACAGTAAACTAATCTTAAAAGGGTACCTTCTGTGACCTACTTTACAGAGGCACAGTAGGCTAATCTAATAGGGAGGCGGAAGCCAAATACACTCTGGCTAGGCTTATAAATACCCTAGGGCAGATAGCCTAGTATCTACCTATGAACCTATGAACCTATGAAATGCCTGTCAAATGATATACAAAAATCATTGTATACCAAGATTAAGTATTCCAAGAGCTGAAGGAGGTATGAACCCCCTCTAAATTGATTACATATATAGGATTGCAGTCATGGGACTGTATCCATATCTGCTGACCTCATTAGATCCAAACACAGTGAAAGTTTTAAAACACGAGGAGAGGAAGTCTAAGATGACCTCTCTATTTAGTTGAGCAGAAGCATTCAGGTGGTAAACAGGAGCGAAATCAAACCAGAAGTGGACAAAAATAAAACAGCAACTGAATAAGATAAATACAAAAGAAAGAAAAATATAAAGAGAAGTATCAGATGAGAAGGAAAGAAATGTAGAAAAATAAAAATAGTGTCTAGAATTGACATCTCCTAGAACAATCAGAATTTGATACCGGGACTAATAATGATAAGAGAGTTGAAACCAGAGGATGGAAGGTTAATAATGGCAGCCCTGACCATAGACTACATGCACAATGGTTTACAAAGTCAATTGAACTTGTGGTAGAAACAGATAAATGTAGGTTTTGTAAAAAAGAATTGGAGGCAGTTGCATACCTTGTTGCTGGGTGTGCTATACTCATGGTAGAGGACCTCTAGACTGAAAAGCACAATAATATGGCAATATTGTTGCAGTTGGGATTGTGCAAACACTGCAATATAGCAGTAGCTGAGAAGCATTTAAAACATGAACTACAAAGTATAATAGAGAATGATGAAGTGTGTATCACATTGGATCACCTATTACCAACAATTCACAAAACAGATGCAAGAAACCCTGATACAGTAGTCCAAGCAAAAAAGACAAAAGTAGCATTGATCATTAAAATTTCCACACCTAGCAATTATAGTGCGTCATGTCCAGAGAGACACAAAGTCATAAAATATAAAGATTTGCAGGTAAAAGTGTAATGTGGAAGAAAGATACTCAAACAGTTCCAGTCATAGTAGGAGCAATGGTTATAATAGAAAAGAATGTATAGTTATATTTAGATATGTAATAAATACATGTAACTTGGGTGGCCACGGTGGTGCAGTGGTTAGCATTGTTGCCTCACAGCAAGAGGTTTTCCGGTTCGATCCTCGGCTGGGGTGACTTCTGTGTGGAGTCTGCATGTCCTCCCTGTGGTTGCGTGGGTTTCCTCCAGGTGCTCCTGTTTCCTCCCACATCCCAAAGACATGCTGCAAGTGGATTGGACACTCTAAATTGGCCATAGGTGTGAGTGTGTGTGTGTGCCTTCTGTGGAAGGTTGGGTGCCGGGCTGGCAACTCAACACCGTAAAAACTCCACTGCCAATCATGAGTGGACAGGTGATCTGCTGTGGCGACCCCTAACCAGGAAAAGCCGAAAGAAGAAGAAGAAAATCAATACATGCAACTCCATATGAAAAATGCAGAAGGGGTCCATTCTGGGCACATTGTGGATGCTGCAAACAGCAATTTTGGCTAAAATCAAAGATTGAAACAATACTAATTATTCCTTGAATTAGGAATGGGGTTCATTCCTTTCATGGTATTACAAACCCAAAAGATTTGAAGGAATGAAAAAAATAAGTACTCTTCAAGAAAAATCTTGATGATTGGAAGAGTAATAGGAAATTCACCCTGGGGATCACTTCTGCAGTTCTGCTTGACAGGAGCACAGGCAAATCATTTTCTTGGGTGGCGAAAGCCAGGGTACCTTTTTGGCTAGGCTTGTATAGACCCTAGGGCCAATAGCCTAGTACCTACCCATAAACCTATGAACTGATTCTTGAGAGAGTAGCTGATGCATGGACTAGACTACCAAATTATATTAAAGCAAGTAATAGTTTAGATATTTTAAGAATAACTTATTATGAGAATGATTGTTTTTGTGTATTAGTAGGCTAGAAGGATATTATTGCCTGTGTCTAAAATATTTCAAAACATCTGCAAAGTATTCTAACATGTGCAATGGTGTCTAATGAAGGTACCCTTGTGATGATATTTCTTTATATTTCATTGACAAAATGACAGCATGTTTCAGATGTGGTGCTAGCCACTTAAAAAATGTGTAAGTTTCAGAAACAAGCATAACTTTTTTCTCTCACAGTTTAGAATGAGTTCAAGGCACCATCCTCATAGCTTTCTTCAACAAGCTTAGTGTTTAGCATCTCTTTATAATGACCCCATTCCACACATGCATACAAACATGCTTGCACACAAACATGTACATTGAAAGTACAACTTTTCTTTTCACCATACAGTGAACGAATGTCTTCCAAATGTATTCATTAGACTGCACAAACCAAGCAGCACCGCTGTTACAAATGTAACTAATCAGACTTTTGAAAGTCCTCTATAGTCTACCTTGTCTTAACAAATAATTTGTTGTGTATAAATTTGGAGACATATAATGAACGAACACACTAAATCGCGATCGTTCAGAACAGCAATTCCCTGGGAAAGAAATTGCTTGGCTATCCCCATAAGTTTTCCCTTTTCCCTACTGTAGTGCAATCTCAGAGTTGGTATATTTAGTTAGGGGGTGTGTAGGGGGCACAGCCCCCCATGTTGGGGGTGTGGGGGGTACAGCCCCCCATGTTATTATGTTTCTAATGATGGTTTTTTTTTGTTTTTAGACAAGCAATTTCTTTCCCAGGGAAAGAAATCGCTGATGTCAGCATTCACAGTTTTGTGCGTTTGCTGTTTATGTGTCGCCGAAGAGGTGTTCACTGAAACACTTCTTCAGTTATTTAATATAGACCTGTATAAATTAAATGTAATTGGTCTGTCTGTAAAGTACTGCATGGCAGATAAAAAGGTCATATTTAATGCTTAACAATGATATTATTTATTCACGCATTTGATTGTTTGCATTTTCTTCACTGGATTACTCCTACTAGGCCAGTGGCCTTTTAACAAGGGAATCCCAAGGTGATATTCATACTAACCGGGGGGAATTTGGCCTAGGCGCTTGAGAAATTCACCTACTTTTTGTGACATTGCAGGCATTATAGAGTGCTTCTGATTACTGTGTGGTAAGAGAAACCTTGATGGTGGAGGCTGAAAATGTTTTTGGATTTTTAGAAGGCATTTCTACTATTTTTCGAGTCTGTTTTGGATTTTAGTAATGATGTGCACACTGTGGACTTACAATGTGGTGGACTGGATAACTAGACTTTATTAAAGTTAGAGTAGGAGGAACCTGAAGATATCACTGCTGTTTATAGATTGGCTGATTTAAAATATTGTGCACCACTTATAGAGACCCAAGAAGTGATTGCAGTATGAGTCTGTTGCAGGACCTTGATGCAGATGTTTCACTC
>NC_056728.1:1948958036-1949068036 GCF_019279795.1 Protopterus annectens
GGTAGCTAAGAAGGTTGAGTTGAAATGTTCAATGGCCTGATCTAGAGGAAGAGTTTTTAGATTGTCCGAGTTTATTAGTTTGAGAGAATTGGAGAAAGTTGTGGGGTTAAAGTTTGTGAGGTTTTGTGTGTGGATATATTGATGTTGGTGAGGAGAGGAGGGAGTTGCTCTATGGACAGAGGCTGGCAATTGGTCACTAATGGAGTCTGGTAAGGTGCCCTTATGGGAGATTTTATTAGGGTGAGAGACTGGAATCCAGTCAAGTATGGAGCTTGGGGGATTGTTTTTATTAGGTCTGGTAATGGTATTTGTAAGTTGACTGAAATTATATAGGTTAATTGAGATGATGGAATTATTGTTATCAGTTTTGTTCCAGTCAATGTTTACATCTCCTAGGATGTAAGTCTCAAACTTAATATTGGTTGAGGCCCATAGAAGAATTTCCTCAAGTATATTTGTATTGTTTTCAGGGGGAATATAGAGGGCTATGACACAGATGCTTTTATGGTTATTTAGTTGGAGAATTCCTATGACTAGTTCAGCACTGTTGAACTGAGGAATAGGATTTTGGTAGGAAGTGATGGAGAGTAGGCTAGAGTAGATTAAGGACACTCTTACTCCCTTCTTTTTTAGGCTGTCATGTCTAAGAGCTTGAAACCCAGGGGGTAGGATTTCAGAGTCAGAAATATTGGGTTTTATCCATGTCTCAGAGACAGCTACTATGTCAAATAGGGTATGGTACAGCCAAGCGTGGAAGTGGGTTATTTTGTTTTTTAGACTCTGGGCATTGATGGTCAGGAGTTTGAGATATTTAGGGTTAGTGATATGGGTGGTAATAAGGGAAGTTTGATTGTTGCTGGTACTAGGTCTTGGGTTGGAATGTATGTCACCTGCTAGGCATAGGCAGTTAAAGGGGAATGAGAGCAGAAGTTTGGGTTTACTCCTAGTGTTTTGTCAGAGGTATAATAATGCTTTAAGAATATGGCGTTTCATTAAGGAGGGTAGAAGTTTTAGTTTGAAGCAGAGAAGTGGGTTTAGTTGAACTAGGGAGGGTGATATAGTGTGAAAGTGAGATATGGTAGCATGATAATGAGTGTTGAGGGTGATGGTAGGGTGAAGAGGGGATAGGAAAGAAGAGGTAGTTCATAAGAGGAATAAGAGGTAGTATGGTATAGAGGAATTAGAAGTAGTAGGCAGAGAGGAAGGGATGAGAAGGGTTTGAGAAGGCATGGTATGGTGTAGGTATAAATGAATAGTTGGGTGGAGGGTACTGAAGAAGAAGTTGGATGTATGGGGAACTATGAGAGTGTAAGATAGAGGTGTTTAGAAGTGAGTAAATTGCTATAAGATTTGGGATGGGGGAGGGAGTGAGAAAGTATTGGAGGATGAGATGGGAGGGGATAGTGAGGAGATGTGAGTAGATTGGGAGAGATGAAGGGGAGGAGACTTTTGGCTAGAATAAGTGTAGGAAAACTGGGGGTGGGTGAGAATTGGGGGTAGGGTAGGGGAGCGGAGTAAGCCCGCAGGGCAAAAGGAGCGGTTAGAGCCAAGAGAAGAGATGGCCCAGAGAAAACAATCAGTGAACAGAAGCTGGAATACAGGTAAAGGCAGGGAGAGGGCTATATCTTTGTAGTGATTGGACTAGAGAAACAATGTTAAAGAATACTATAGTTCATCAGTTCAAGCCTTGAGAAGTGAAAGTTAATTCCACAGACTCTCAAGTGAGGAACAGAGAGAAAAGTGAACAGTGCATACTTTATAGGGCTGTGTAAAAGTGTTTTGCAGAACTTTCCAGCGTGTATGCTGCCACCAAGTGTTGAAGGAGGAAGGTAGTACCATAAATTAAAAGGAATTTACAGCTACGTCAAAATTAATCTAAGAAGTTTACAAAGGAAGTGGACATGGAGTAGCATGTAAACCTGGGAGAGGGGGGGGGGTGGACTGTGGCAGGCTGCTATCATGCACACCAAGGTAGAATGCTGGGCAAGATTATAAATTGCCAACAGTAATGTTCAATATAGCTACATACACTGATGTTCCTTCATAAGAGGGAAACTAAGCCCTTTAGTTAGGTTGGAGTTGATTTTGCCTGGAAGCAGCTTATCCAATGATGTTTTCACTCAGATGGGAGGGAATTCCTGTACAAAAAGCAGGTAGAGGCAGCACCTGAGGGAGCATGCATCATGAGAATTGCCTTTACGATGAGCCTATTTCTTTATAAAACTAGAATTCAAAGTTTTGCACTGTAACAGCTTGAATAATGATGATAAACCACTCCACAAAGCAGAAAGTGGATATCTCCAGTCATTCCCTCAAAAATATCCTTTTGTTTGTTAAGGGGGTATTGGTGAAGTCTGCCAGTAGTTTATCCAGTGATTGATGCCTTCAAACCACAGCTAAAGCCATCTGCAGATTCATCTCCATAGGCTGTAAAAGAAAACATCATTGCAGTTATGCAGGCCATCAGCCATCCTGTGCAGATCCCACAACTGGCACCCCCTCAACTCAAAAGCATATGCCGTCCTTGTAGAAAGTGCTCAAGGCTGCTGCAATAACCATCTTGTTACATCAGTTTATATACATAAATACATATATTAAATTATGGCCAGAGACTGAGCAGGTGGTATACTAAGAAAATTGTTATGAGAACTGAGCGATACTTTGTGGAAATAATGTCTCATTATGAAACATTTCTTTGATTCTTGGACTCAGTGGTGGACTTACTTAAATGAAATCAATTTATGAAGAAAATAAGATGTTCTAAAAAGTGTTATTTAAGCAGAGTTCTTATGTAAAGAGCAGGAAAATAAGAAGTTGATAATATCCATGCCGAGTTGAGTAATGAACAAAATGTCCGATACCTTTGTACTGATACAAATATACATTCAGTCTGAGATCATGTTAATTGTAGTCACATATCTTAAAAAATATTTTTAAACCACAAAAATTCTGCATAACTATTATTGGAAAACAAAGCAAGTTTCTATGGAAATGAATGAGTTACTACCAAACAGTCACTCCTTGAATGAACTGGATAATGTCTTCTTAGCCAGTAATGTCAATTTTCCCCAGACACAGATGGCATTAGCAGTGTTTTTATAAAGTTTGCAACAAGGGGATAAAAAATATCTATTTTAAGTTCATGGAAAAAGGTAGGGCATTGCAGATAAAATAATTACAGAAGGAGATATCTGAAATAGAAGAATGATATAAGAGAAGACTTACAAAACTGGGGTTTTATTACTTTAAATAATACTAATTATAAGTTACTGATGAAATTATTTTCAGAAAAAATTGAAATAAAAACAATATTGAACAAATAATTTATGGGAGAAGAATGAGGTTGTGGATAATATATTGGACAAATGAGATCATATAAAATGTCTAATTTGTAATGTCTCTAAGGCTTTTGATTATGTTAACCTTAGGCAGCTATGGCATTAATTTGGAAAATATGTGTACATAATAAGATTAATATTTTTTTTTACCATTTACTTATACTTTTGTAGTTGTGCATGTTTTGGTGAATGAGGTGTAGGGGAGAATTGCACTGTGAGTATGCTTTTATTAGCTTACTGATTAATGCAACTACAGAGAGCCTTGTAGATAACGTGAAACATGAAGATTGTGTCATGTGTCATGAATGGCAATGTTGAATTTCATTTTATGATGGCTTGTGGAGATTAAGTTGTTTTGATAAGTGAAATAATTTGTTATGGATGCAAATTATGATAACAGAAATTTAAACTCTGTTAAATAAAGGAGGATTATATTTGAACAAAAATACATAAACAAGGTGCTAGGAGATAAAGGAATAATTGGTGGCATTTCTTTTTTTTTTTCAGCAAGTAATTTTATGCATTAATTTTGGACAATAACATATCATCTTTGGACAATGGCACACTCTTGGTAATGAGTTTTGTATGATACTACAGCTATGGAAATCCTTTAGTGTAGTCATGTGTGTTTATTAAATAATGTAGGATTAGAAAAAAATAAGTTATCTTGGAGGGGTTTTGAGGTTTCCTGATAGTTAAGGTTTCCCATTTAAATATGGTAAAGGGAGGTGTAATATTAAAAAGAAGAGTAAAGTGAGATGAGGACTGATCAGTCCTATAGGCCATTTAATTTATTTGCATTTATTTCATATTGTAATATAAACACAGTAAAATATAATTGGATTAGTCACACACACAAATGACGGAGAATAAATATAGAAAACTGTGGAAAAATTAAACATTTGTACAATAATTTAATGTAGTGGTACTAGTGAAATGGATAAACATTAAAGGAGAAGCATTACTTGAAAAGTAAAAACTGACAATGTTGGACTAAAGAAGCATTTATGTTATGCTTATATTATGATACAATTGTATGATGTTCATGAAAATACAAAATGTGATTTACATGGTTTGCAGCACTTTCAGAGTGAGGATTCTCATCAAGAATTTTATGGCATATAACATTCAATAAACTGCAAGTTACAGTTTTGTCTTACAAGGCTTATGAAGAATTCTTATGTAGTTTATATGACATCAATAAAACAATGTCTCATACTTTACTATATTGTCCTAAGGTTAATAATTTATAGACAAAAGTTATGACAACATTTTAACAGTAGTAATGAATATAGATATGAAAATGCTGTTATATGGTTTTCATATGTTACTATCTGATATGTCTGAGTTACATATATTAGATAAAATTTGGGGCTTCTCTTACAGATACATTATTATTTAATAAACAATCATTCAATAAACACTGGGTGGAAGCATAAATTATTAAGAATATTACACTAAGGCTGTGAAAAAAATGATTGCAATGATTCACACTGATACCATATTTTTTATCCATGTCACTTTTTCTTCACGGCTTGATTATTGTTTTGATTGCGTAAAATGTTATATTCTGTGGTTGAACTCTGTGTGTATGTGTGTGTATGTGTGTGTGTGTGTGTGTGTGTGTACAGGTTTGCCATCAAAATTTCGAGGGCTTCTTTATGAAAAACTTGTGGCTGAAAGTGCATTTTCAAAGTTTCACAATGCCTAACTGGAATAATATGAAATCATAATAATTAAGTAAAGCTTGATTTATTATTATGAGGTCAGCATTGTGAATAAGATCGTACAGTGAGGATCAGGAAATTTACCTTTTTCTTCACTGTAGTGTGATCTCAGAGTAGGTTTATATAATTTTCAGGGGGTGTGGGAGTGCAGATGGGCTTGGTCCCCTGCTAAAATGTGAAAGGACATACAGACTTTTGAAACAGGAAGTCTGGTATGCCAAATGTCGATCGTCATGTTTCTGACATTTGACATTTAGGCCTGATGTTGTTTTTGTTTTCAATGCTGTAATTCAGTCTTTTGCTTAAAAATTGCTTTGCCTTCAACATTTTGATGGTAAACTATATATATATATATATATATATATATATATATATATATATATATATATATATGTGTATGTATATAGATATAGATATATAGATAGATAGATATATCATTCTCTCTCTCTATGTATATATAGGACATTACTTGGCTAATAGACCTAGGGCACTTACAAGCTTAGCCAAGTTTTACCTTTATTTCCACAATCAGCACCTATTGCCCCTGTCCTCTAAGGACACAGGTAGACCCAATGGGGTGAATTTATGGTTACCCATCCAATCATCCATACTGTGTTTGAAGAGGGCCAATGACATGCTCTGCTTGACCTGAAGTGGGAGTCTGACAAATCTTTCCCTCCAGCAAGTTCTATTAATGTCACAGACCATGTTAAGGCCTTTAGAGTGAGTAACCTGTACACAATTTAAGTTGCGCATATGCAGCATTTCCAATAAAGCAGGGTCATCGATTGCCTTATATGCATGGCAGAGATCACCTCTGAGTAGTCTGTATGAAACAGCATAAAATGACAGTGATTTCAGATGATCCACAGAGGACAAATGCTGAAGACCTTGAATTTTCCTTGTGAGGAACCTTTTGTTCTCTCCAATTGCTGCAGGCGCTTCAAAAGATACATAGCAAAATGGGCATTGTACTCAATTATTGGCCTGATGAGGGAAGAGTACAGGGAGGTTATAACTTATTTTTTTCTGTAGACAATGCCCTTACTTATGAGATGAGCAATATAGAATGCCCTTCTTACCACTGTGGAGACATGGTGATGAAAGGTAAGGTTGCTGTCAACCTGTGTGCCCAGGTCTCTCCCCACTGAGTGCGTACTTGGAGTGTTGTTAATGATGTGGTAGTTAGCAGGAACATCGCTCTCACTAAAAGGGACGATAATACAGTTTTGGCACCGATCATTTGTTTGTGTAAGACCCTGTTATAGCATGTTGACATTGTTTGCAGATTATTTGACCACTCCCAGTTTGCATTCATCATCAAATTTTGTCAGTCACAGACCTTTAGTCTTTGCTTGTATTTTGGAGAAATAGATCCCAAACAGTAGAGGTCCAAGGACTGATCTCTGTGGAACATCACTGGTTACAGGCTTGCGGTTAAAGGTGGATTCCCCTATTTTGACTATATGGGTTCCATCAGTGATTCAGTTAGTGACCTATCTAACAATATAAGGGTTGATACCTAGCAGAGTGAGTTTGTTAGTGATGCCTGAGTGAGCAACAGTGTCAAAAGCCTTGGCTAAGTCTAGGTAGGCTGTATGCACAGATTTCCCCTCATCCAGGGCCTTGGTGACTGTCTCAAAGAAGTCCACCTGGTTTAAAAGGCATGATCTCCCTTTGACAAATCCATATTAATAGGGTTAAGTGTTTTGAGATTACCTATATCTTTGTTGATAAGGCCCGTGATGATTTGCTCTACAGACTTGCAGATAAGGCTAGTCAGGCTAATAGGTCTATAGTTCCTAGGGTCAGTAAAAGCACCACCTTTTGTGCAAGGGGATTAATGGTGGCCTTTTTCCATTTAGCTGGGATGAAGCCAGTGCTTAGACTATGATTGAAAAGAGTGCACAATGGTGTTAATAATTCTTGTTGGAGCCCATGTAGGGCACAACCTAGGATGTTATCAGGTCCCATAGATGCTGTATTTTTTACCTTAGAGAGGGTGCTTATGACCTGCTCTTTAGAGATACAAGGTAGAAGACAGGTGGTGGGGATGTCATGAATTGCATGTGGCATGGAAAGGAGAGTGAAGTTTTCACAGAACTTGTTGGCTAACAGGTTAGCTATGTCCACAGGTTCAGTATAAGTGGTATCATTAACTACCAGTTTGGCAAAAATCTGGGCCTTTCCTTTTAGGTTACAGATGTAACTAAAGAATGCCTTATATTTGTCCTTAATTGAGGAAGCTAATTTGGATTCATAGTTTGCATTGGAGGACTTCACAAGAAATCTTATTTGCTTATTTAAGCTGAGGAGGGAGCATTTCCTGTTTAGAGCTTGCTCCCACTTACTCTTAGCAATTTCTTCCTCTTATTGTAAAGCCTGTTAATGGCAGTTGTCCACCAGGCAGGTTTTCTCTTCCTTGAGGAGTTTATTTTGCTCCTATTAGGTATGGCCCAGTCAATGCAGTTATACAGGTGTTTATATAAAGTATTGGTGTAGAACTCAGCATAGTTGCCATTTCCATCTGAGGTTGGAGGTGCAGTGAAGCTGTTTATACCATCCGATAAGGGGTTGTAATCTGCTTTGCTTTGGAGAAATTTTTAGTTTTGTTGCTGCTGGGGGTGGTCAGGTGTGATAGTTACTTCAAATGAGGCTGATTTGGGGTCAGATATCACCAGGAAAGACCTCACGATGGGGGTGCTACAGTGGTCCCCAATAGTGGTAAGGACCAGATCCAGGATGTTGGCACCCCTTGTGGGAGTGTCAACCAGTTGGTCCAGGACACTGGAGTTAGAAAGTTGAGGAACCTTTGGGGAAGTGAGTATGAGCATGAATAATTTACCCAGTCAATGGATGGGTAGTTAAAGTCACCCAAAACCATAGTGTTCAGATTTATCTTTTGAGATTCAGGTTAGATCCAAATAGATAGAGTGTGTGTCCTGATTTATGGAGGGGGTTCTGTAGCTGGCAATGACTTGAATAGTTGTCCTACCAACAGTTAATTGCACCTGAAGTATTTCCAGGGAATCATGTTGTTTAATCAATCTAGAGGTGTTTTTATCTTTAATGAATATTGATACACCTCCTCCTTTAGTTTTCACTTTTTCATTTTGTGGTCTGAACATGTGGAAGGAGGTATAGTCCAATATGGCTGGGGTACTTTCCACAGCCTTGAACCAGGTGTCCATGACTGCACAAATGTCTACGTCTTGCAAGGTGAAGACTGCTTCCAGTGAGTGCAGTTTCATGTTAAGATTCCTAGCTCTTAGCTACATAACTTTGAGGCTGTTTTTAGATGGAGTTTTTATGTTAGGAATTTTGTCCTTGTGACATTGCCTAAAAAAAGGCACTATGGGAAAGGCAAGAGCCTTGGCCAGTAGCCAATATCCCAGGAGTGACAGATGAAGACAATCTCTGGCAAAGCATCGAGGTATGTCGATCATATCATCCCAGGGTGACGGATACTGTATCCCTTTAGAATGACACCAGAAACTAAGCCAATTATTGAAGTCAATCATTTTCTGTATGCACTGAGGCATCATCGTAGGTGAAGGTAAAATGCTGTTTAAGGCTAGTTACATACCTGCCTGAGACACATTGTCTGAGAGCTCAGTCATGTCTCTCTTCATATAGTCCGTAGAGATATGTCTCAAGTTGTTCACACCAACATGGATTATGATGGAGTCATAACAGTACCTGTTGTTGAGAGGCTTGAGTTTATGTGTGATATGTAAGAAACTGACCCCTGACAGACAGCTGACTGTGACCTTCTCCTTATCCAGTCTGGTGACAGGGACATCTGTGTGTCTCATGATGGAATTATGTATGACTAATATGTTTGGTTTTGTGATTTCACTTAAGGGTATGACAGGGGAAACACTAGTGTGTAAGCTATTATGTTTATTATGTTCTGCAGAGAAAGTATTATGCGTAGCATGCTTGTGTTTGTGTTTGGGAGGTCTCTCATGTGTGAGTATGTTTCTGGAGAGGACCTCTACATATGTGGGCATGTGTGATGTGGGTTTGGGTGGAGTAGGGCTTAAGGTGCACATGCTGGCAACTCACTCATTGTCAAGATGATATGACTGAGTTTCCCAACACTTGAAGCTTTTGAATGGAGATTGTGGAACAGTGAGGATCTGAGAATTTACGCTTTTCCCCAATGCAGTGCGATCTCGGGGTTCATATATATAATATGCATGGGGTGTGGGGGATGAAGGTGTAGGAGGGCTTGCCCCCCCCTGAAAAAATATAAAAAAGGTAGATTTTTTTGTTGATTTTTGAAGTTCAAGTTTTGGAAACTTGATCATATCATCTCAAGAATATAAATTTTGAGTTTCTGAAAACTCGAGCTGCTGAAATAGACCCGGGTGTGTGTGTGTGTGTTTATATATATATATATATATATATATATATATATATATATATATATATATATATATATATATTTATGGATCTACTTTTCTTTGTTGAAATTTCTTTATTTCGAAAAAGAAAAGTAGAGGACCACTTATGCAAAAGTGCACTTAAAGGAAAGTGCACTTTCGCGAACATCGGCTCAGTGAACCGATAAAAAACACAAAAAAACAGTTTCAATGTAGTGGTGTATAGTAAATCCAAGTTACAATTCAAATGCAGTCATACAATTCCTCGGTCAAGAAACTTCTCCGATATAAATCCAAAATGTTTATTTGACATAAACAGACAGAACAGAGAGCAAAGATGAGCGCTTTCACTAATGTTAGCTTCTTCAGATCATTGCATTTTCATTTCACGTTAGTAATTTATATGACCTTCCATTAATTGTTAAGTGAATAATTCGTAGTGATGGAATAATTACAAAAAAAGAGTGGGAAAGTCAATTGTTTAAACATTTAAAAGAAGCATCATCACATTATATCTTATACATACTAAATCTCAATAATATGTTACATTACATAAAAATGCTCAGGTACATAAAACATGCTCGAGTATATAAGAAATGTATATATATAAAAAATTGTATAAAAACGTTTGAAACATATTGAACATCTTAAAAAATATATATATATATATTAGAAAAACATAAGCCTTACTATATGGAGGGTTAGTTAAACTTTACATGTAATCTGAAGCATGAACATAAATACATAATTTGTGAACTAGACCTTGATATCATCTCTGTGTGTCAGTGTCTAAAAACATTAACCACAAAGAGAATTTAATTAAACATAAAGAGAATATAAATTAAAATATATATATGATGTGTATAATATATGTAATATGTAAAGTATATTCTAGTATATTAATTATGTATATATATAGAATGATATAAAGATATGTGTATGTAACAAATATATGAGTATATGTATATTGATAAATGTATATATATATAAAACATGTAGATGTATAAATATATGTATATGAAAAATATTAAAATTATTAAAAACTAGTATGTATATATAAAAAATGTGTGTGTAAATATGAATAAATAAATAAATATATAAATATAAATATATAAATTCGTATTTAGTGTTTGTATGGAATGATGTATAATGTTAGAGTAGTATATATGTATTTTGTTTATGTACTAGGTTTGGTAAATAAACTGAATGTATAAATGTCAACTGTAAGGATGGGTCTTAAATGTTTCTATATGTGAACATGCTAGTGTATATGGTATAAAGTATATGAAGCTATATATATATTGGGTCATAACTTCCTATTAATGGTTTGATAAATCATGCAATATATAAGTGTGTTGTGTATAAAGCATGAAAACCTTATATGTGAGAAATACCTTATATGTGAGAAATATATACAAAAATAGTTATATGTACAGGAAGGTGAAAATATTATTGAATAAATAAATAAATAAATAAATGAATAGATGAATGAATAATTGTTATTTAATATGTCTTCTTTGTTTAAGGTATGGTTTGATCGACGCCCTCTCGTTCAAACCATGTCCTCTATCAGCTCTTAACAAAATAATCCAACCACTCTCCTTGTTTTCAGTATGACACCTTATATCTCCTCCCCTTGGATTTGGTGTTATAACCTCTAAGGCTCTAAAGGTGAAAGTGTGTTGTGCACCTGCTTCCTTTACATGTTTTGCTAAGGCATTATTGGTGTTCAGCTTCCTGATATTATAGCAGTGCTCCCTCATCCTATCACGTAGGCACCTGTTAGTTTTGCCCACATAGAAGGATGAGCATACTGAACACACTGCTAAATAAACTACGTGACATGTCATGCAGTTAGCATTTGCATTTATAATAAATTCTCTGTTGGAGTCAGGATGTAGGAAAATAGGCTCTGTGTTGATTAGTTTGCAGAAGTTGCATTTGCCACAAGGTGTTGTGGTATTTATGGTATCTGAATCTTTTTTATATGTATTATAGCACAACATCCTTTTCAAATTCATCTTGTTCCTATATAAGAATGAGGGTCTCTCACCAACTATGCTTTTTATGTCTTCGTCAATAGTTAAAATGTCCCAATATTTATTTATAATGAGTCTAATTTCATCATTGTCTCTAGTATAAAACGCTGGGAACTTAACTTTGTTTAGACCTCCAGTTCTGTCCATATTAGTTAAATTTGCTGGTCCAAAATATGGTGCACCTCTGGTTGCCCTTATTTCAGGTGTTATTTCTAAGTGTTCTTTAATTTCGTTCGATTTATAACCTCTTTCTATTAGTTGATTACTTAGTTCATTCAAGTCCCTTTCTAATCCTAATGTGTTAGAGTTCATCCTAGACATCCTAAGAGCTTGTCCTTTCATAACATTTTTAAAAACATATGTAGGATGCATGCTAGTTCTGAACAAAAGCATATTCCTGTGACAATTCTTTCTATAAATCCCAGTGTTTATCAAACCACATGGCAATTTTTCAATAAATAGGTCTAAAAACTCAATTCTAGTCTCATTAAATTGTGTTGTGAATTTAAGGCACTCTGTTAGATCATTAATTGTTACAAAAAAGTCTTTCAGGGCGGTTGTACTACCTTTCCATAGAATGAATAAATCATCCACAAAGCGCCTATAAAATATTACATTGGATTTAAATAATGTATGGTCAAACAATGTTGTCTCTTCCCAGTAGGCTAGGAACATATTAGCGTAGCTATTTGCACATGGAGTGCCCATAGCTACGCCTTCACATTGTCTATAAACATGTTAATATTACCAATACAAGAAGTAAGGATAAGTCTACAACCATTCCTACTGTAAAACCCAAAACACAAGAAAATGCCACTATCACAGGCACACGCATTGATCTGTCATTCCCTTTAGCTATACGCCAGGCCAAAGAGCAAAGGAGGTCCAGATCAATGAGCAGGGGGAGGCAGAAAAGAAAACCATCAGGGGAGCCTCTTCACCATACGACTATAAAGAAAATGTGGAACAACAACCACAAGGATTAATTCTTAATTTATCCAGCATAGATTTGACAAATGATGAAGTCAAACTTTTGAATAAGGGTTTAAACTTCATCCCACATGCTAATAGTAATGTGATAGACACAGTGAGGGATCTTAAGGTATTCTGTCGCAACTTGATGCTGAAATATTTATTCAAACCAGATACTAACCCTGAAACAATAAATACATCTGTTAATGTGAAGAAACAGTTCCATTTCAAGAACCTAAGTGATTTTGTACCAAATAATCACCCCTTGGTAGAGACTTATTTTAAATTAACAGAAAATGAGCTTCATAAATTCTACATTAATAATAAATCCAATTCAAATAAGAGGAGAAGATTTAATAATTTAACCTATAATGAGAGAGTTAGTTTGAATAAATTAAAAAACGATAACAATATCACTATTAGACCGGCTGACAAAGGGTCTGGAATAGTGATTTTAGATACAGAATACTATGTATATAAAATGAATACAATGCTACATGACAAGTTTTATAAGAATGAATGTATGAATTCTATAAATGATATGTGTATTTATGTACACAATGTATTAACTGATATCTTTAAAAGTGGACTTATTGATAAAAATTTATATGAGTATTTGTATATACCCTCACCCACCATTCCCATTATACAGGGCCTACCTAAAATCCATAAAAACCACACTGACCCACCGATGCGACCAATCGTATCTGGGAAAGGATGGGTGACAGAGCACATTTCTGTTTTTATAGAGAAACATCTGAGATGCATTTTAAATCACAACCAATATGTTTTAAAAGATTCAAAACATTTTTTAACAGATCTTTATGAAGCATTAAAAGACTGTACAGCTATAGATAAATTGATACTAGTCACGCTAGATATTCAATCACTATTCACAATAATCCCGAATGAATTGGGTCTACACTATGTAACATGCTATCTTAAAAAGCACAGTGATTATTCTGAAGTTCTCATTGATTTGATAACACACTTTCTTGAATTGATCTTGGATAATAATGTTTTTATGTTTAATAAGAATGTTTATAGACAATGTGAAGGCGTAGCTATGGGCACTCCATGTGCAAATAGCTACGCTAATATGTTCCTAGCCTACTGGGAAGAGACAACATTGTTTGACCATACATTATTTAAATCCAATGTAATATTTTATAGGCGCTTTGTGGATGATTTATTCATTCTATGGAAAGGTAGTACAACCGCCCTGAAAGACTTTTTTGTAACAATTAATGATCTAACAGAGTGCCTTAAATTCACAACACAATTTAATGAGACTAGAATTGAGTTTTTAGACCTATTTATTGAAAAATTGCCATGTGGTTTGATAAACACTGGGATTTATAGAAAGAATTGTCACAGGAATATGATTTTGTTCAGAACTAGCATGCATCCTACATATGTTTTAAAATGTTATGAAAGGACAAGCTCTTAGGATGTCTAGGATGAACTCTAACACATTAGGATTAGAAAGGGACTTGAATGAACTAAGTAATCAACTAATAGAAAGAGGTTATAAATCGAACGAAATTAAAGAACACTTAGAAATAACACCTGAAATAAGGGCAACCAGAGGTGCACCATATTTTGGACCAGCAAATTTAACTAATATGGACAGAACTGGAGGTCTTAACAAAGTTAAGTTCCCAGCGCTTTATACTAGAGACAATGATGAAATTAGACTCATTATAAATAAATATTGGGACATTTTAACTATTGACGAAGACATAAAAGCATAGTTGGTGAGAGACCCTCATTCTTATATAGGAACAAGATGAATTTGAAAAGGATGTTGTGCTATAATACATATAAAAAAGATTCAGATACCATAAATACCACAACACCTTGTGGCAAATGCAACTTCTGCAAACTAATCAACACAGAGCCTATTTTCCTACATCCTGACTCCAACAGAGAATTTATTATAAATGCAAATGCTAACTGCATGACATGTCACGTAGTTTATTTAGCAGTGTGTTCAGTATGCTCATCCTTCTATGTGGGCAAAACTAACAGGTGCCTACGTGATAGGATGAGGGAGCACTGCTATAATATCAGGAAGCTGAACACCAATAATGCCTTAGCAAAACATGTAAAGGAAGCAGGTGCACAACACACTTTCACCTTTAGAGCCTTAGAGGTTATAACACCAAATCCAAGGGGAGGAGATATAAGGTGTCATACTGAAAACAAGGAGAGTGGTTGGATTATTTTGTTAAGAGCTGATAGAGGACATGGTTTGAACGAGAGGGCGTCGATCAAACCATACCTTAAACAAAGAAGACATATTAAATAACAATTATTCATTCATCTATTCATTTATTTATTTATTTATTCAATAATATTTTCACCTTCCTGTACATATAACTATTTCTGTATATATTTCTCACATATAAGGTATTTCTCACATATAAGGTTTTTCATGCTTTATACACAACACACTTATATATTGCATGATTTATCAAACTATTAATAGGAAGTTATGACCCAATATATATATAGCTTCATATACTTTATACCATACACACTAGCATGTTCACATATAGAAACATTTAAGACCCATCCTTACAGTTGACATTTATACATTCAGTTTATTTACCAAACCTAGTACACTAACAAAATACATATATACTATTCTAACATTATACATCATTCCATACAAACACTAAATACGAATTTATATATTTATATTTATATATTTATTTATTTATTCATATTTACATACACATTTTTTATATATACATACTAGTTTTTAATAATTTTTAATATTTTTCATATACATATATATTTATACATCTACATGTTTTATATATATATACATTTATCAATATACATATACTCATATATTTGTTACATACACATATCTTTATATCATTCTATATATATACATAATTAATATACTAGAATATACTTTACATATTACATATATTATACACATCATATATATATTTTAATTTATATTCTCTTTATGTTTAATTAAATTCTTTTTGTGGTTAATGTTTTTAGACACTGACACACAGAGATGATATCAAGGTCTAGTTCACAAATTATGTATTTATGTTCATGCTTCAGATTACATGTAAAGTTTAACTAACCCTCCATATAGTAAGGCTTATGTTTTTCTAATATATATATATATATTTTTTAAGATGTTCAATATGTTTCAAATGTTTCTATACAATTTTTATATATATATATTTCTTATATACTCGAACATGTTTTATGCACCTGAGCACTTTTATGCAATGTAACATATTATTGAGATTTAGTATGTATAAGACATAATGTGATGATGCTTCTTTTAAATGTTTAAACAATTGACTTTCCCACTCTTTTTTTGTAATTATTCCATCACTACGAATTATTCACTTAACAATTAATGGAAGGTCATATAAATTACTAACGTGAAATGAAAATGCAATGATCTGAAGAAGCTAACATTAGTGAAAGCGCTCATCTTTGCTCTCTGTTCTGTCTGTTTATGTCAAATAAACATTTTGGATTTATATCGGAGAAGTTTCTTGACCGAGGAATTGTATGACTGCATTTGAATTGTAACTTGCATTTACTATACACCACTACATTGAAACCGCTCCACTCCACGCACAAGTACCCAATCGTCTTTGTCTGAACTATATTTTTATTTCAGGTACTTGGTGCGTTTATCCGTTGGATCGTTAATCTGTTTTTTATGATTTCTTATTTCTAACAGTTCAAACGGAGGGTGGACTGTGAAACTATTACAAAGGAACTGAATCAGCGATATAAGGCTGAAATTACGGTCTATATTCACGTACAACAAGAGGTTGGTGGCTGAGTAAATAGTATATATTTTTAACAATTGTACTTATCAACGGTTGTAGCGAGTGCATTTTAAGTTACATTGGCTGCGATCTTTGACTAAACATACAAGCTTGACTGCTACAAATATCACGTGAACTTTAAAGAAGACACTTTACGTTAAAGAAATAGAACGACATGGCGCAGATTGAACTCCCGTACCGGCCGAGAGGTGAAGACCGAGGCGAGGATACTATTGGGATGATATCAGCACCCGGAGATGAAAATCAGGGTTTAGAGAATGTACGGAGAACTGGAGATGAATACCGAAGCATGAATGATCTAACAACACGTTTTATCAAACATTTAAAAGGTACCAATGCATCAACCTGGTTTATTGAAGAAACTGATGGAATTAGTGACAATTCAGTAGCAGCAGTGGACATGGACAGATTACACAGGCTGCTTGATAACATAGAAAAAGATTTTTACAAACTCAAACGTTTACAAGCACAAAGAGCTCATTTTGAATTCTGTCTGCAGAATAATATCATACCACGGGGTTTAAGAGTCTTTTCCATGCCTAGTCAAGGAAAAGACTACCCTGAGTTGCTGGCGTTATGGCAACGGATTAACATTGAGACAAGCCGTAAGTACCTAAGGCTACTGATTGACTTTTTTCTACCAGAAGAAAAAATATTGGCTGATAGTTTAAATGCTAAACACTCTGAATTGTTTAATGATTTTCCTGACAACATTGTCAATGTTTTATTTGATAATATGCTAGATTGTGTATCAGCATATGAACATAAACTATACCAGCAGAAACGGACAAAAGTTTCCCGAGATTTTAGGGATTTTAGATCAGGGAATGTCTTCACTTGGCCTAGAAACATCCCCTATAATGGCAATTCTGTTAGGGACAATAATACAATATCACATATAAATGAAAGGACAAGTAACAATATAGCTAATCCCTATGAAATTAATGAAAATCAACAAACAACTAGTGGTAGAAACCTAAATAACACTCAAAGGGAAATAATATTCACAAATGATAATATCCCAACAGACAAACCTAGAACTGTGCATATAACAGAAAACAAAGCAGCACACAAGAAAAATGATGCCAACTCACATAATATTATTAGTAATGTTTCAGCTGACATGGATAATAACATCACAATTGAGAATGATGCAATTACAAATTGTAATGACTCATCTGACGTTATACATATAACACATGATGGGGCTGGTAATAACACTAATTTATATCCAAATGTTAATATTACCAATACAAGAAGTAAGGATAAGTCTACAACCATTCCTACTGTAAAACCCAAAACACAAGAAAATGCCACTATCACAGGCACACGCATTGATCTGTCATTCCCTTTAGCTATACGCCAGGCCAAAGAGCAAAGGAGGTCCAGATCAATGAGCAGGGGGAGGCAGAAAAGAAACCATCAGGGAGCCTCTTCACCATACGACTATAAAGAAAATGTGGAACAACAACCACAAGGATTAATTCTTAATTTATCCAGCATAGATTTGACAAATGATGAAGTCAAACTTTTGAATAAGGGTTTAAACTTCATCCCACATGCTAATAGTAATGTGATAGACACAGTGAGGGATCTTAAGGTATTCTGTCGCAACTTGATGCTGAAATATTTATTCAAACCAGATACTAACCCTGAAACAATAAATACATCTGTTAATGTGAAGAAACAGTTCCATTTCAAGAACCTAAGTGATTTTGTACCAAATAATCACCCCTTGGTAGAGACTTATTTTAAATTAACAGAAAATGAGCTTCATAAATTCTACATTAATAATAAATCTAATTCAAATAAGAGGAGAAGATTTAATAATTTAACCTATAATGAGAGAGTTAGTTTGAATAAATTAAAAAACGATAACAATATCACTATTAGACCGGCTGACAAAGGGTCTGGAATAGTGATTTTAGATACAGAATACTATGTATATAAAATGAATACAATGCTACATGACAAGTTTTATAAGAATGAATGTATGAATTCTATAAATGATATGTGTATTTATGTACACAATGTATTAACTGATATCTTTAAAAGTGGACTTATTGATAAAAATTTATATGAGTATTTGTATATACCCTCACCCACCATTCCCATTATACAGGGTCTACCTAAAATCCATAAAAACCACACTGACCCACCGATGCGACCAATCGTATCTGGGAAAGGATGGGTGACAGAGCACATTTCTGTTTTTATAGAGAAACATCTGAGATGCATTTTAAATCACAACCAATATGTTTTAAAAGATTCAAAACATTTTTTAACAGATCTTTATGAAGCATTAAAAGACTGTACAGCTATAGATAAATTGATACTAGTCACGCTAGATATTCAATCACTATTCACAATAATCCCGAATGAATTGGGTCTACACTATGTAACATGCTATCTTAAAAAGCACAGTGATTATTCTGAAGTTCTCATTGATTTGATAACACACTTTCTTGAATTGATCTTGGATAATAATGTTTTTATGTTTAATAAGAATGTTTATAGACAATGTGAAGGCGTAGCTATGGGCACTCCATGTGCAAATAGCTACGCTAATATGTTCCTAGCCTACTGGGAAGAGACAACATTGTTTGACCATACATTATTTAAATCCAATGTAATATTTTATAGGCGCTTTGTGGATGATTTATTCATTCTATGGAAAGGTAGTACAACCGCCCTGAAAGACTTTTTTGTAACAATTAATGATCTGAGTGCCTTAAATTCACAACACAATTTAATGAGACTAGAATTGAGTTTTTAGACCTATTTATTGAAAAATTGCCATGTGGTTTGATAAACACTGGGATTTATAGAAAGAATTGTCACAGGAATATGCTTTTGTTCAGAACTAGCATGCATCCTACATATGTTTTTAAAAATGTTATGAAAGGACAAGCTCTTAGGATGTCTAGGATGAACTCTAACACATTAGGATTAGAAAGGGACTTGAATGAACTAAGTAATCAACTAATAGAAAGAGGTTATAAATCGAACGAAATTAAAGAACACTTAGAAATAACACCTGAAATAAGGGCAACCAGAGGTGCACCATATTTTGGACCAGCAAATTTAACTAATATGGACAAAACTGGAGGTCTAAACAAAGTTAAGTTCCCAGCGTTTTATACTAGAGACAATGATGAAATTAGACTCATTATAAATAAATATTGGGACATTTTAACTATTGACGAAGACATAAAAAGCATAGTTGGTGAGAGACCCTCATTCTTATATAGGAACAAGATGAATTTGAAAAGGATGTTGTGCTATAATACATATAAAAAAGATTCAGATACCATAAATACCACAACACCTTGTGGCAAATGCAACTTCTGCAAACTAATCAACACAGAGCCTATTTTCCTACATCCTGACTCCAACAGAGAATTTATTATAAATGCAAATGCTAACTGCATGACATGTCACGTAGTTTATTTAGCAGTGTGTTCAGTATGCTCATCCTTCTATGTGGGCAAAACTAACAGGTGCCTACGTGATAGGATGAGGGAGCACTGCTATAATATCAGGAAGCTGAACACCAATAATGCCTTAGCAAAACATGTAAAGGAAGCAGGTGCACAACACACTTTCACCTTTAGAGCCTTAGAGGTTATAACACCAAATCCAAGGGGAGGAGATATAAGGTGTCATACTGAAAACAAGGAGAGTGGTTGGATTATTTTGTTAAGAGCTGATAGAGGACATGGTTTGAACGAGAGGGCGTCGATCAAACCATACCTTAAACAAAGAAGACATATTAAATAACAATTATTCATTCATCTATTCATTTATTTATTTATTTATTCAATAATATTTTCACCTTCCTGTACATATAACTATTTCTGTATATATTTCTCACATATAAGGTATTTCTCACATATAAGGTTTTCATGCTTTATACACAACACACTTATATATTGCATGATTTATCAAACTATTAATAGGAAGTTATGACCCAATATATATATAGCTTCATATACTTTATACCATACACACTAGCATGTTCACATATAGAAACATTTAAGACCCATCCTTACAGTTGACATTTATACATTCAGTTTATTTACTAAACCTAGTACACAAACAAAATACATATATACTATTCTAACATTATACACCATTCCATACAAACACTAAATACGAATTCATATATTTATATTTATATATTTATTTATTTATTCATATTTACATACACATTTTTTATATATACATACTAGTTTTTAATAATTTTTAATATTTTTCATATACATATATATTTATACATCTACATGTTTTATATATATATACATTTATCAATATACATATACTCATATATTTGTTACATACACATATCTTTATATCATTCTATATATATACATAATTAATATACTAGAATATACTTTACATATTACATATATTATACACATCATATATATATTTTAATTTATATTCTCTTTATGTTTAATTAAATTCTCTTTGTGGTTAATGTTTTTAGACACTGACACACAGAGATGATATCAAGGTCTAGTTCACAAATTATGTATTTATGTTCATGCTTCAGATTACATGTAAAGTTTAACTAACCCTCCATATAGTAAGGCTTATGTTTTTCTAATATATATATATATATATTTTTTAAGATGTTCAATATGTTTCAAACGTTTTTATACAATTTTTTTATATATATACATTTCTTATATACTCGAGCATGTTTTATGTACCTGAGCATTTTTATGTAATGTAACATATTATTGAGATTTAGTATGTATAAGATATAATGTGATGATGCTTCTTTTAAATGTTTAAACAATTGACTTTCCCACTCTTTTTTTGTAATTATTCCATCACTACGAATTATTCACTTAACAATTAATGGAAGGTCATATAAATTACTAACGTGAAATGAAAATGCAATGATCTGAAGAAGCTAACATTAGTGAAAGCGCTCATCTTTGCTCTCTGTTCTGTCTGTTTATGTCAAATAAACATTTTGGATTTATATCGGAGAAGTTTCTTGACCGAGGAATTGTATGACTGCATTTGAATTGTAACTTGGATTTACTATACACCACTACATTGAAACCGCTCCACTCCACGCACAAGTACCCAATCGTCTTTGTCTGAACTATATTTTTATTTCAGGTACTTGGTGCGTTTATCCGTTGGATCGTTAATCTGTTTTTTACAAAAAAACAGTGCTTTGCAGGGGGGCAAGCCCTCCTGCACAACCCACATCCCTGCTACTTAAATATACTAACTATGAGATAGCACTACAGTGGGGAAACAGGTAAATTCCCATTTCCCCACTGTAGTGTGATTCGGCGCCGCAGTGTTTCTTAGAGGTTCATTGAACCGTTATTTACGAAAGTCCACTTTTGTTTAAGTGCACTTTTGCGTAAGTGGTCCTCTACTTTTTTTTTTCAAAACACCAAATTAAACAATTCCCAGCTTGATGCTCTTAACATACAATACTTCACTTACTAGCGTTCCAACCTCAGATGCACTAGTAGTACAAAACAGGCCAATTATACACTTTTGCTCGTTGTAAATACATCCACACAGCAAACAGCTACATAGCAAATGATAAACAGCCTAAGCGTAGTTTTATACGCTTAAGTAAAACATCTAGAGCACAGCTTCGTAACTCCGTAGCATTCAAGCATACCATATGCAGGATATTTTCTGTTAATGCATATACTCAAGCTGAGCATATAAAATAAGCCATTCATTTATTAAAACAGCAATAAAAACAATAAAAAGTGACAGAACATAGAATAAGCGCTTTCGGGTCACCACAACGACCCTTTCTCAGATCCTTATAACTGATGATACATCATTTCCTTCTTTTTAAAATAAAAATGTTTACACCAATGAGGAAGTCCATTAGATAAACACACCTACTAGAAACAAGTGTGTCATAAATGTCTCTTCAGTCTCTGCCTTTTCAAGGCAGGTTTCATAGGGAAGGCTGTGTTAAGCCCTGGTTTCTGATACGCTCTTAATTTCCCAATCCAAAACATTTCTTCCTGTTCCAATTTAGTATTAATGACACCCCCCCCTTTTTGAGACGTACACAATTCTCAGAACTCTAAACATAAAGTTATGCCCCACATTATCTCTAATATGCTTCACAAGTGGATTTTTATAATCCTTTAACCTAATGTCACTAATGTGTTTAGACATTCTCTATTTCATCTGTCGCACAGTTTTTCCAACGTAAAAATTGCTGCATGAGGAGCATGTAGCCAAGTATACAATATTCTTGGTTGTGCAGTCGGCATGAAAGTTGGTAACATGTTTCTTTTTAGTAGTCGGATGTTCAAAACAACTATCTGTGCATATAAATTTATACGTTATACATCTTCTGCATGGAAAAGTTCCATTTCTTTTTGAGGTAACATATGCTCCAAGCAATTATCTTTGCATAGTATTGTCTTTAAATTCTTTGCATTCTTAAAACAAAGTCTGGGTTCTTCTCCTACTAATTCTTTACATTCTTCATTTGACAACAATATCTTCCAATTTTTCTTTACGATTTCACAGACACCTTGAGTGTCTGTTGTATGTGTAAGGGTCATTCTTAATTCTTTTTGTTCATTCCTACTACTACAGATATTCTTGTATCTTCCTTTTAAGAATGGTTTCCCTTTACCACATCTTTCGATACTCACTTGTCTCATTCCAAGCACCTCCTTCTCTCTGTAACCTCTCGCCTTTAGATGTTCAGATAGGTCATCCATTGCCAAACCAATAGTAGCATCATTCGAGTGTATCCTTGATGTTCTTAGGAACTGCCCTCTAACAATATTGTTGTGAGTGTATCTCAGATGGTAGGATGTTGTTCTTCCAACATTCTTTTCTGTAAAGACTACTCTCTATAATACCTTCTTCATTTTGTGAAATACGCACATCCAAGAAATCTATTTGTATATTGCTATGTATCATAGTGAATTTGAGAAAACTTGTGCTGTTTTCTAAATATGCATGAAACTTGGTCAATACCACAGCTTCTCCTTCCCACATAATATATACGTCATCCACAAATCTTTGCTAGACCTTCAAACAATTCTTCCAGGGGTTGTCTTGCTGCACCACTTTATTTTCCCATTGCGCCAATACTATGTTTGCATAGCTATTGGTGCATGGCATACCCATGGCTACACCACACAGCTATATGTAGAATTTTCCATTGAACAAGAAAACATTATTGTTTAAGATCAATTCCATCAGATTACATAATACTGTAACCTGTCTCTCATCATATGTGCCTTCATTCAATAAAAAATTCTTTAGTGTTGTTATGCCATCGCTATTTGGGATACTAGTGAACAGATTCTTAATATCCATAGTAGCCATAAGATGTTTCTCTCCATCTTTCTTTGTGTTCATATATTCGTTAAGTCTTCCAAGAAATGACTTTGTATCTTTTAATACAGCTGGAGCCTTCTCAAAGATTTTCTTGATATGATATTCCACATAAATGGACAGTGGCTCTGTAATCCATCCAGCTCCAGCCACAATTGGCCTCATTGGAGGTTTCTGCAGATCTTTATGAATCTTCAGAAGGCATTTAAATACCGACACCAATGGATATTCAACCTGCAGGTAGCTACACAGTTCAACTGTAATTAGATTCTGTTCCTTCAATTCCTCCAGATATAACCTCACTCTCATCTTTATCTTCTCCAATTCATACTCATTGATCTCTTTATATGAAGTGGCATCTTGCAAAAGAGTTCTTACATCTTCCTTGTATCTCACAGTGTCCATCAAGACCACCCCTCCACCTTTATCTGTGGGTCTAATAATCAGTTCTTCATTCTCTTCTAATTTGTTTAAGGCTTGTTTTTCTTCCTTGTAATATTATAATTTTCCTTTTGTTGTTCCGTAGATAATCAATGATTTTTTGCTCACATACATTAATAAAGGTATCCATAATAGCATTATTCTGTGGTATAAAGCTACTGGGTTTCTTAAACAAATCTATTGCAGTTGCTTTATTATCCTTATATATGCTTCTCAGCATTACATCACGTCCAAATGTCCTCAGACTTAATATTACTTCATTGTCATCCATACCTCTAGTGGGTATAAATTTCAGCCCCTTATTTAAAATATTAATATGTGCTTTTGTCAACTCGAAAGATGAAAGATTGAAAACCAAAGACTCACTATTTCTTTCATTTACCGTTCCTCTACATATGACCTCCTTCTTTTCCTCCCTCTGCTCAATGATCTAATTTCCTTTCTGTTTCTCACTTCCTTTATCTGAAGTGGGAGTACTGGAAACCCCCCATCTTTCATAGCATTTTTTGATACAGCTCCTGGATTCATATTCCTTCCTTCCCTTTGATTATTCACATTATATGTCGAACTGGAAGTGTCCAATATCCGCTTTGTCGACTGCACTAGTCCTTGTGTGGGTAAAATACCCATATTGCCTTTATCACTCTGATTGTCACTGTTCTTGTTTTCTTTATCTTTGTTCCCATCAGCTACATTAGATGGAGTCCTTCTTACAGCTCTCTGTGAGCACTTATTATGTGGTTCATTCTCTTTAAATGTTTGCTGTTCTTTATTAAAGTCCCTTGACCAAGTAAAGACATCGCCTCTTTTGAAATCACCATAGTCCCTTTTAATCTTTTTAGTTTTTATTTGTTCCAGCTTGTTATCATATAACAAGATTTTATAGTATGTTTCCTCCAGCGTCGATGTACAAATTTCATTGTCAAATTCCTGTTCTAAATACACTTGTAAACCTTCTATCTTCTTAACCAGTTTTTTTCCTCTGGGTGAATAATATTCTATTAAGAGCCTCATATAGCTACGGCTGTGCTCTAGATTAAGACTCTGACATTTTTTCAACAGTTCTGGCTGAGAGTTCCCTTGCGTAGGCATTAATAAAATTCTAAGACCTCTCGGCATAATATTATAATGCAGGCATGCCTCTAAGTGCTGTCGTTGCCATTGTAGCCTCTTTAATTCATATAGACCATCTTCCATCTCCCTTGCACCACTGTAGAATTTTCTCATATCTAAAACATTGTCCCTTTCACTCTCAGTCGTTTCCATTTGTATCACTTCCTCCATGAAATCTAATTTCAATAATGGATTGTCACTTTTATTGAATAAAAATTTGTTTGACTTACTTTGCGCCGATAGCTGTCTTTCTTCTGCTCTTATTGGTATCGCATGATTCATAAATCCAGTACCAATATAATCGTCAGTTGCCCTTTCGGCTCATCCTTCCACCATGCCTCCCCTGATTCTGTGTAAAAACAAAATAAATCCAAGCAATACAGCATTGGAACATGGCAGGAGTGTGCTGTAAAAAATCCAAATTGCTAAGACACCAATAAACAGCACAAAAAGCATGGCCAGGATCAGTCAATAAATCCAATGTGCTGTTCAAACGCCAAATGTAACAATTCCCAGCTTGATGCTTTTAACATACAATGCTTCACTTACTAGCGTTCCAACCTCAGATGCACTAGTAGTACAAAACAGGCCAATTATACACTTTCGCTCATTGTAAATACGTCCACATAGCAAACAGCTACACAGCAAATGATAAACAGCCTAAGCGTACTTTTATACACTTAAGTAAAACATCTAAATACGTACTTTTGTATTAAACAAAAAAAGGCCTGCTCTCTTCTGGTTTGCATAGGCTGGTGGGGAAAAGGAACATTAATGGAGAAGAAGAGATTGGTGTGGGATTCACAGGCAGCACAAGAGCTATCTTATGTTTTATTTGAGATGAGTCAGAAGAGTGCTGCAAACATGAATGCATTAAGACATAACAATGAGAACACTGGGAAATAGCTTATTGTTATAGAGAATGCCTGAGGTGTGTTCCCAGATATCCATTACCTGGAAATGAGCGTGTAAGAGGAAGAGTCTGGAGTAATGTATCATGCAATAATATAGCAGAGATAAGAGAAGCTGAAAAAATGTGCATTGATGATTCAGGTGAGCACTGGAGTGAAATAAGGAAATGAGGATAATATAAACGCCGCAGTTAATCTCAATTCCATTTCATGATAGCAGTGAGACTTCAGGGAACAATGCAGTTTATTTTTAGCAGTGGTAAACAAAGGTCAGCTGCAGAGATTTGTTAAGGAAACCTGTATATATGTCTTCTCATAGTTTATTATTTAGGTGAGGTTATCTTAATCAGACATGATTTTGGATGAAAAATCTTTTGTTGTTTCGTGTACCGCAAGTTCAGATGTAGGTAATTATGCATCTAGGAAATGAACTAATGGATCAACTCTATTTGGAAAAAAAAGTGAGCTTTCTGAACTTTTCGGTGAACATGCCATGGTTAGAATGCAGAATTCTGGATTTTTTTTATTTTCTCTCTTTTTTTCTCTTTAACAAGAAACATCTTTATTGAATTGTCACTTATAGCATAGGCAATCATAGGTTTATATAAATGAAAACAAACCATATTGACATATTTTCAGTTGCAAACATTATGCATTACATATAATTGTCTATACAGTTACTGCCAATTAAATATTACATAGCTCATTCAATTTCTGCCTTCTCTGAAACCTCATTCCACCTCCCTAACATTATTCTAAATGTATTGTTCCCACATTTCCCATTTTTATTATGTAATTTGCTCATAATCTTTTCTGAATGGCCCAGTTCATGTTTGTTTATCTCTGTTACTATATTCCATTCTTCTAGTATGGTTAGTTTAGACTTTGATATCCAATTTCTAGTAATTAACAGAAAGATGAAGGTTGTATCACATTGCAATAATTAACTATTGATATTAAAGGTCAAGCATACATGCATTTTTCTGTTAATTTTGAAAAGATGTGTCTTATTTAATGCCTCTGTCAGCATTTGGATGGAAGTTGGCATGTTTGATTTGAGTTAAAATGATGTACAGTGAAATTTTGTACTTGCACAACTACAATATGTTATGAGGAAAGAAAGGTATGGATGTTTTATAAAGACCACCAAATGGTGCTACTTTTGTGAAGAAAGAGGAAATCTGGTCAAACTTTTATGGTGAGATGAACTGTATAAAACATTCTTTGTTGCAGACTACACCAAATCAAATAACAAGGCTATCTCTGGATGGACTATCCAGAAGTAGCATTGGAAGTTCCTGTTTAAAAAAAGGAACCAAATAATGTGGATGATGATGATTTACAAAATAAAAGGAATTAATGTGAGGTGGGAATCAGCTGAACATGAAGTCACCTAAGACACTAATAACAGCGGTGCATATGTTAAAAATGAGGTAAACATGCAAGACGTGAACATAATTTTATGCAATTTCAAAATAATTATGAATATTAGAGAATAATTACATGGAAACTAGAAACTGAGAATATTGGTCTGAAGAAGCATTATGTTATGTTCAAATTAGAACACACTGCAGGTTCATTCAGAAAATAATGACTGAGTAAAATGAGGAGGAGGAATCACTAAATGTAGATGTACCTAATGGAAAAGTGATAACTAGAAAAAGAACGCTGAAACATCAAAAGAAATTAGAAAAATATGTGGGGAATTGAGACTATTATTGTTAAATACTAACATCATTAAAATTATGTAGATATGCACACCATTATTTTGGCTCAAAAAGCATGATGTTGAAATTATATTCCAACAGGATATACCTGATTCAGAAAAGTATAAATGTCATAAAAAGGAAAATATAACAAGTCTTTAAGTCTGAAGAGGCCTGGGGTAGCTACTTTGTTAAATGAAATCTAGACATATCTGTTAAAGAAGTAACAGTTAAAGAAGTAACAGTTGTTTTACTTGGTAGAATTTTCCTGGAAGACTGCATACAGTATGAAAAAATGAGATTTATGAATTTTGATGTATTTATGCAGCTACTAAAGAAATCTTGTCAGTTGAATTATTTCTGAAATAAGAATGTTCCCTATGATTAATATCAATGTAATATATGAAGGAGATGGTAACTGTGGCCTTGACAGAAAGTGTCAAAGAGTGAGAACGCTAACAAGGCGTTAAAGGAAATAATAAACAGGGCAGGCATAAATATACTGATGCAAAATAATGTTACATACAGAATAAAGGAAATTAGAATAAAAATATAGTATTATTATTTCTGCTTTAAAGCAGTAAGAGACAAGAGTGGACTGAATGTAAAAGTTGAGTTCACAGACGATTAGACAATTGTTATGAAGGTCAGTAATCAAAATATTGAAAACATTATTGAGAAAGGGGCATTTAGATTTTTTTTTTTTACATATACTTTTTCTAACACTATGTCTGAGACCATCAACCTACTACTACAGTCATCTATTTGTTCCCTATGTGGATAAGAACATTAAATGTCCATTTGTTCTGCTGTGCTACAAGAACCACTGGAGCCCAATTGTCCTCTGAGCAATTGACTCTTGAGGAATTTTAACTTGGCCACTTAAAGATATACTGAAAACTGGATTCCTCAATTGAGATAGTAATTCACATTATAATGAAGACTGCAAAGGACACAGGATCTGAAGGAATTGTATTACTTTTGAATTTTATAAAATATGGGATGAAAAATTAATAAGAATATTAAAGGAATTTCTATAAGAATGATGGAATGAGGAAAGAAAGATCATTCAGACATTTAATGCTGGCATAGTTTATCTGTAAAAGAAAAGAACATAATAATTTGAGATACTTAAATACACAGTGAATTTCTGGGCCTTTGTCCTTTTCTGAAAGGATTTTAAACCTACATAAACTAAAGCACTACTGGTGTTTCCTCGCTGGGTGAGGAAAGTAAACCTATATTTTCTTTCCTGTGAGTGATAAAGCTGATTTCTGTTTTACTTGCTCCATTTTGTTTTCTGTTTTAAGAAATTTGCTTGGCCAGGTGTTTTTGTTCTAAGTGAGAGATCGATACTTAAATTAGCTAGGCTGCACATTTCACATCTTTTTTATTGGTTAAATTGTTTGAGTGATACTTAAATGCATAGTGGATTTCTGGGCCTTTGTCTTTTTCTGAAAAGAGTTCAAGCCTCCATAAACTAAAGTACTGTTAGTGACACCCTGCTGGGTGATGAAAGTAAACCTATATTTTCTTGTCTGTGAGTAATAGAGCTGCCTTCTGCATTACGTGCTCCATTTTTTTCTGTTTTAAGAAATCTGCTTGCCCTGGTGTTTTTATTCTATGTGACAGATAGATATTTAAATTAGATAGGCTGCACATTTCACATGTTTTTTCATTGATTAAATTGTATGAGTGATACTTAAATAAACAAAGAATTTCTGGACCTTTGTCTTTTACTGAAAAGATTTCAAGTCTGCATAAACAAAAGCACTGCTGGTGATTCCCTGCTAGTTTTTCCCACACACCCTCCTCTCCGTTGATCTACCTTTTAAACCTGGTGATTTTAAGCTGCCCACTCCTACTGTAAATTGGCTTAATAAGCTCCTCCCTTTTTATACTGCTGTTGACATCTTGAATTATTTATTTGTCTTTCCTTGTGTTTATATTGAAAAAAGTGCATATCACCTCTCGTTGTCTGTTCTACTGATTTACTTGCTTTCAATTCATTGTCTAGATAGCTGTTGGATAAAGTAATATATTTTTACACTCTAGCAAGCATTTGTTTTTACATCAAGAGGTCAGTGAATTTTCCATCTAGTGTACTAGGAGGTAGCCTGGTCTGTTTAGGCTGGGGAAACACTTGAGATTTCTCAATGTAGTTGCATTGGCTGGCGGGCTTATTAATAAGCTTATCTTGTTTTTAGTGCCTTTATTAATTTTGTACCATTGGGTGGCTCTTGGCCCATTTATATCTGTTAGTTGTAGAGCTGTTGTAGCTTGTGTGGTCTTGTTACACTTGGGCTCCAAACTAACTATTCTACATTAAGAAGCTGTTTTTCTACACCCTTGCAGCAGAAGGTTTACCTTCATGTGTGTGTATTGCACATAGGCGAACAGCAATTGTCTGAAAGGCAGTTTGCAAAGTTTGCAAACACTGAACTGAAAAAGGTTCGAATGTGCAATGAGCAAATGCACAGTGATATTTGCTCATTGCACATTCAACATTTTGGGGTGGATTGCACTATAGCGGGGATCAGAAAATGGTCCCTTTCCCCACTGTAGTGCAATCTCGGTGTTAGAATATTAAAGTAGGGGTGGGGGTGTAGCCCCCCACATGGGGGGTTCAGGGTGGCTTGCCCCCCTGCTTTACACTTCATTAGATTTTTTTTCAACATTATTGTTCGAAAATCAGCAAATCTGCTTTTTGATTTGCTGATTTTCGAACATTTAAAACTGTCACTGTTTTCATTTTCATGGTTTTGATTTGCTCATATGAGCAATCACACCACTGTGATTCAACTTTGTAAAGGTAAACCACGGCAGAAATGTGCTTATATAACCTGTCTGAGTTGGGGATTGCTGGTGCAAAGCTTATTGTGTGCTTTCCTGATTGGTAGTTAGCACTTGTTTCTCTTTGCTTGTTTTTAGGCCTTGCATTTGCGTGGTGCTGCTCTTCACTCAGTGGTGGTTAGCAGTGCCCTGTATAGATGCATAAGCATAGAAGCTCAGTTTTTCCCTAAACAGCTGTTAGTAAAACTCTTCCAAGCTTTTCTGCTGCTCTAGGAGCAACTCAGCTGCACACTGAGCAACACTGCCTCATTGATCAACCTTAGCCTACACAAAATATAGGTCACTCTTGTAGTCTCAGTGCTACCAACATAGTCCTGTCAAATTAATCCATTCTATTCCCTAATAAAACATACAATAAGAGCTTGCTATCATGGGCGGGCAGTTTCTTATCATCTTTCTGGCCACCCTGATAGACATGGGCATCCTGAGACAATGTAGCAATTGTCTCATGTATACTGACAACAACTTACTCCTGAAACAAACAAATACTTTTTGTGAGATATGCAGTTACTCTATGAAATTTGAGGCAAGACTCTCACATAAGGACAAATTGAATGTCAAAGAGGTTGTTACCACATACACACTTCCCACATTAAATAAAGACATGACACATAAACCCACATATGCAGAGGTATTCATTAGTAACTTACCAAAAGATCAGAGGCATCCCAAATGGAAACTACTTACACACATAACAATGCAATAAACAACCACAACACATAACATACCCACCACTGTCTCAACAAATAAGCCCATAAGTTGTAACACCATAAAACCAAATGTACTGGTCATAGATGACTCCATTGTGAGACACACGGATGTTCCCCTCACCAGGCTGGATAAGGACTGGGTTACAGTTAGCTGCTTGTCAGGTGCCCGGATCTGTCATTACACTCAAGTACTCAAGTCATTCAACCAAAAGTACCGGTATGACTCTGTCATCGTCCAGGTGGGGCTGAATGATCTGAGATGTACTTCACTGGGCTATATGAAGAGAGGCATGACTGAGCTCTCAGGTTATGTGTCACAGCCAGGCATAAGCCCAGCCTTTAGCAGCATTCTACCTTCTCTAAGGATGATGCCACAATACAAACCAAAAATGACTGACTTTAACAATTGGCTTAGCGTCTGGTGCCAGTCCAAGGGAATCCAATATCTATCAGCCTGGGAAGACATGGTCAGCAGACCATGCTGCTTTGCCAGAGATGGTCTGCACCTGTCTTCTCTAGGCTTTCTGATACTGGCAAAGGCATTAGCCATAACAAAACAAAATCCTCTCTAGATAATATCAAGGTACTGCTGCTTAAGGCTAGGAGTCTAAACAAGAAACTGCACTCCCTGGAAGTGCTCCTCACTTTAGAAGATGCTGATGTCTGTGTAGTCACTGAGACATGGTTCAAAGGTGCAGAAAGCACCCCATCCATGCGGGGTTTCAATGTCTTCCATTTTTTCAGAACACAAAGTGAGCATGGAAGAACCAAAGGGGGAGATGTATCCATCTTCATTAAGGATAAATACAGCTCAAGACTGGTCAAACATTATGACTCTCTTGAGCTATGCCATGTCCAATTAAGTATTGGCAAAGTCCCCTATCACATCATAGCTAGCTATAGGTCTCCCCCTATGAAACAGGGAAAGCATACCATATTCCTGGCTTACTGGAGTCACTTACCATACAGCCCAATACCTTACGTATGGGTGATTTTAATTATCCTACCTTCAAACGGGAAACATACATGACCACAGATATGCTGGCTCAGAGGTTCTTGGACTTTGTCAATGCAAATGCTCTGCAATAGCTAGTAAGCACACCCAAAAGAGGCTGAAATGCCCTGTGCATAGTACTCACTAACATGGGAGAGCATTGAACTCCTCCCCCCAGTGTGATGTCCTACCTGGTAAAATTGGACCATAAATCTGTCTCATTCAATGTAATTATAAGACCAGATACCCCATCAAGCTCAAAAATGCTTAAGAATTTTTCTAAGACAAATTACCTCCTATTAGGTGATGGTATAAGAAGTTTCATAGCCCCCTAAAACACAGATAGCACAGACTGCTATGCAGAGGTGTACACCAATGCCCTGTATAACCACTTAAGCAATTGTATAGAATTGACTGTACCTGACCGGATTAAAACCAGGTCTTGCTGAAAAATACAAGCCACCCTGGTGGACCCCAATGCCTAAGAACAAGAGGGAACTGTCTAAGCAGAGGAAGAAATCCCTCTCTAGCTTAAACAAACAAATTATGATCTGGCCATGTCCTCCAAAGCTAATTAAAAGCAAAAATATCCTCATTAGCTAAGGATAATCACAAGGCATTCTTTTAACTATGTTGAAAATCTGAAATGGAATACCCAGCTATGTGTTTAACTGGTTGTGGATGGCACCATTCATACTCAACCTGAGGTAATAGGTAACTTGCTAGCTGACAGATGTAGAGCAAACTTCCACCCCGGTCCCTCTAGTCATCACACAAAGTATACCTGCCACCATTCCTCAGCCTATTATCTCAAGAAAGCAGGTCATCTTGACACTCTCTAAGGCCAAAAATATGGCATCAGTGGAACCAGACAACATCCCAGGTTGCCTTTTAAACTACTTAAAACATAACCTAGCAGATACACGTTGATCCCTCTCTAACCACAGTCTGTGAGCTGGCTATGTTCTGGTAGAATGGAGAACAGCAACAGTAATCCTTCTGCACAAAGGAGGACCATCAACAGATCATGGGAATTACAGGCCCATCAGCTTGATGAGTCTCATCTGCAAGACCATGGAAAGAATCATTATGGACCTTATTAACAAGGGCATAAGTAATCCCCAAACTCTAAACTCAACCAAGGTCAGATGCGTCAAAAGTAGATCATGCCTGTTAAACATGGTTGACTTCTTTGAGAAAGTCACCAAGGCTCTGAATGAGGTAAAGACAGTGCATGCCACCTATCTTGACCTAGCCAAGGCATTTAGCACAATCCCCCACTCAGGTATTATACAGAAACTCTCCCAATTGGGAATTAACCCCTGCATTACCAGATGGGAAGGCAACTGGCTCACAGGCAGGGCACATACTGTCAAAGTGGGTGACTTCATCTATAGCAAAAGATCAGTCACCAGTGGTGTACCACAGGGGTCTGTGCTGGGCTCCTTACTGTTTGGAATTTATTTCACAGAAGTCCAGGCAAACTTGGATGGCCTGTGGCTGACCAGGTTCATTGATGATTGCAAATTGGGAGCAATCACTGAGTCTCCTAATGATATTAATATAATGCAGACAGGGTGAATGCAGACAAATGATTGTTCCCAAACCAAGGACTAAAGCTAGATGAAAAAAATGTATTATTTTTCCTTTGGGAAAGCTGACATCCTTACTAGTTACATTATAGACAGCACCCCCTGCCCAAAGTCTACAACCAGTGGTACATGATCTGGGTACTCAGGTTGATAGCAACATGACCTTTGACCACCACTTGTCCACAGTAGTGAGGAAATCCTTCTATGTGGCACATCTTAAAAGTAAAGGAATGCATCTAGATCTAAGGATGTTATAATTCCATTATACTCAGCCCTCATCAGACTAATAATTGAGTACAATGCTCTCTTTTGCATGTACCTCTCCAGACACCTTCTACAATTGGAGAGACCACAGAGGTTTCTTACCAAAAAAATTACAAGGTACACAAAACAAGTCTTACACAGAAAGATTCAAAGCCCTCTCACTGTATTGCAAAGGGGTGACCTGTACCTTACAGGGCAGTCTCTGACCTGGCCCTGATGGAAATATTGCACATTTATAAATCAAACTGTAGGAGGGTCACTCACTTCAGGGATCTTAACCTAGACTATGACATGAACAGGTCATGCTGGAGAAATAGATATATCCCCCAGAGTCTGCCACTTCTCTGAAACAAGCTTTTAATTCACATGAAACAGAGCCCATTCCTGACCCTTTTCAAATGCAACCTAGATCAATGGATGGGTGACCACAAATTCACTCCTGCGGTGGTGCCCATATAAATCCTGGATAGAGGAAGTCAGAATTAACAACCATAGACACTTACCTCTGTGAACTTCACTTACCTAGCCACCGACAATTTTTGTAACTCGGGATAAATATGGCTAGGTTTGTAAGGGCTCTAAGAATGTTAGCCTAGTAACCTGCTATGAACTTATGAACCTATGAGACTGACTGCTCTAAAAAATAAGGACTGTAACATAGACTGACTGCTCTAAAAAATAAGGACTGTAACATTTTGAAAATAAAATCATAGTTAATGCTAAGTGTAGTACTGGAAGTTGTATTTAAAGATAAAAGATATAGAATAGCAGAATATCAAAAGAGAGACATATTCAGAAAGTTTTAATAACTTTGAAATAAGTATTGAAAAGCATAAAAAAGGAAAAGGGTTGAATATTTATTAGGGGAGACAACTAAAGAATGTGACAGTACAGAACATTTAGATATAATAGATATATTAAAGACACGTTTTGGAATTTGAATTGTAGGCTTTATTATAGAAATCTATTCACACCATGTGTATTTTTTTTCTTGAAAATGTTTGAATGTGAAATGGATAAAAAAACAAAGAAACTAGTGATCTTAAAACTTCTTTAATAAGCTCAGTCACAATAATTTCCAAAAAATCATGAAACCCAGGTAGTGTTCCAAAACAACAAGCCTTTATTTGTCAAAGACAAGCAATCCTCAGTAACAAAAAAATCTGAAATATTTTGTTACTGTGAATCACTTGTCTGTTGCGAATAAAGGCTTGTTGCTTTGGAACAAAACCTGGTTTTCATGATTTTTGGAAATTATTGTGACTGAGCTCATCAACAAAGTTTTAAGACTACTAGTTTCTTTGTTTTTTTTATTTATTTTTTTCCTAAACACTTGTGGTGGTGAGGTTGAAACTAGACAGATTCCTATGCTTGTTCATTTTTAATGTGCAAAGGGATAAAGCAAGGGCATGCTCAAAGCCAATTATTATTTGGATTACTAATGAATGCTATAGTATTGATTCAAGGATATAGTACAAGGCTTAGAATGAAAAAATAGGAGACACTATACAAGTTCCAGTTTGATTGTGTGGATGATTTAGTCTACCTTATTAATCATGAAGTGAATTTTAATGCATTTTTAGGAAAGAAAAAAGATGTACTAGGTAAAATTGATTTAGATCTCAACATGGAACATTTTACAGTAGATAGGGTAGAGCAAAATAAGATATTAAATGACTGGGGACAAAGTGTGGACATTGGAAAACGGTATATATGTGTTGCTTTGAAGAAGATTTTAGAATAAATAGAAAAAATAGTATTGAAAATTTTTCAGAACAATTGTAGTATTTCTTCTAAAAAGAAATGTTTTCTTAACCAACTTGGTTCCTTCATGGAATATAAGTTATTGCTCAATTTTTCCATTAAGTCCAAAAACAACAAATGGATCAGCACTACAGTAAACAGTTCTGGAGAACCAAAATATTAACAAAGCACAGAACTCCAAAATGACCAACACGCTGATCGTAAACAAACTATAAACTTTTTTAAAATCAGAAAAATTTCGGAAAATACCCTTTTTCAGTGTGTATATTGCATTAAAACCTGAAGCCATATTCAAATACTAGAATCATCTGACACAGCCAATAAAACAATTAACACACTATTCATTCAATAACAATTTAAAAACACGGACTCTAATTAAAATATACTATGCAACAATGACATTTTATATACATTTCACTAAATAGAATCATAGAACATAAAAACATAAACACATATGGGAAACCATCTTTGCTGCATTCATATTTGGTGACCTATTTTTTCAAAAACATTTGTGTTTTCTTTAAAACAGGTTTCATACTAACTACTGTATTTAAGGATATATCTGATAAGAAAATTCAGGAGAAGAAGAGAATACGAACTTTCCCATACTATAATTGTAAGTGTTGTGTTGATATAAAGAGAGAGAATGAATTTATACATCCAACTACAAAGAGAAGGTTTGCGTTTAACTGTTCTGCCACATGCAATGCAGCCAGTATAGTGTATATGGCCAATTGTGTAAAATGCTTTGCTTTCTATATAAGTAAGAGCACTAGAAAGCTGAAGGATAGGATAACAAGAGTATAAATCCGAGATTCGTAGGGAAATAAATAATAATGCACTTGCAAAGCATATAGTGAAAGAAGGGAAAGAACATATGTTTTTGTTTAGAGTGATTGATCAAAAAGTGAAAGGCAGGAGGGGGACAATCTGAATAATATGCTAGAAGTGTGTGAGTATGAAAGCATTCTACACTTGGAAGCTGACTGTACACCAGGATTAAATATTGTCTTCAGGTTTTAATGCAATATACACACTGAAGAAGGATATTTCTCATAAGCTTTGTCATTTTGAATAAAGTTTATAGTTCATTTACGCCCAGCATGTCTGTAATTTTGGAGTTCTGTGTTTTGTCAATTTTTCCATTGCCAAAGAAAGTGAAAACAGAATACATGGACATATTTGTTTTCACTATTTGAGGATCAGGATTAAACCTACTATAGTGGTTTTAAGTTCTTTGTAGCTCAACTAAGTTATCAATATTTTATCAGGACAGAACAGTTTACTGATATCACGATTAGTCAGAAACGATTCTGTTAAGTGGAAGAGCTGCAAGGAAAAGTAATAGTAAAAAAAACAAAGAAATTGATAATTTTCAGTATGAATATTGCAGAAAGTAGTTAATGTAGAAATATTTAATTAAAATTGTCTTGTTAAAAGAAAAGTACTTTATAATAATACTGTATTGTAAATACATATATTTTAGTCATAAACTATGAAAAATAAGGGCATGGATCTCAAATTCATGGCCCTTTGGCCTAAGGCAGCCATAAAACCAGTATAACTAGTGAAAAAGGTAACTAAACTATATTTCTAGCAGCACTGGCTACCTTTCTTTTTCTTTTGGAACTATGACCATCAGATGAGTGAATTAGTGTCCTTATAGTCCTCAAGGTCATTTATGTTTGAGATTCCTAAATTAGACCGCAGTGTGTTAAAAGGAGAGCAATGTAAATAATTTAAAGAATATTTAATGACTCTAATATCTGAGATTTTTTAAGAAAGTTGTCTCAAAGAAAGTTGTCAGTAAAAGCTGACATAAAATGGAGAATAAAAAAAATGAAAGTATTGGTTTATCTTAACAGGATGGGTGGAAAAACCTCCTGAGATATGGAAAATAACATGGCTAAAAATGGAATTTAGAGTTATGATGGTTTTGTTAAATACAAAAAGTAAAACTATTGATAAAATAGTAGTTACTGTAACATGGGCTTTGTGGCAGAATATCTTTATCAAAACTGCTTATGGTAAAAGATGGGATAATGATCTACCTGGGTTACAACTAAACCAGGCAGAGGGCAGCTTGGATTAGTGTCTTATTCAAAAAGTAACAAGTTCTGGAGTACATGACTCTCTTTCTGCTACAGTGTGGTGTCAGTTTTGGGAAATGAATCCAAGCATCTGGTGTGGGAATAGAATTGCACTCTTCTGGTCTTCCATTGAATAAGGTTAGTGTGCTACCTGCTGAGCAAGTAACACTGTATAACCTAAATGATCACAGGCTCTAGGCACGGTTCTCAACTTCTTCACTCAAGAATGAGAGACAAAGCAAAGTTAATGTGTAAAAAGGACAAGAGTCAGGGCCATTTTAAATATTACTTTAATTCACTTAAAAATGAATAGTGTTGTAGGATTTACATCAACATGTCTTCAGAGCAATCAGAAGTATGAAACTCTAATATCTTATCTTGTTGACTGACTACAATCCTCAGTGATTTACCACAAAAATGTTCAAAAAGGGCAGGGCAAAATACAAGGCAAATTTTGGGTTGTTCTTCCAAATCAGGGACCGCTGAATAGTCTGAATAGTATGGTGCTATTTATGGCTGATGATCTTTCATGCAGTCGCTAACTTTCTTTGTAAGGGGCCATTAGGAGCTAAAAGCATTCTTTCTTATATACTGTGTTTTATGTTCCCAGTTATGAAAAATATTTTGATACAGTATGTCATGATAACAATATAGTGGGTTATGACTGGATCTGCAGACATAACCAAGTTATTATTCAAGACATGAATGATATGCTAGTCACCTTGAGAGCAGAGTGCATGAAGCCATATCTGCTCCATTTACTAAGTATAGCAGTATGAAGTGATTTACAGCTTTTGTCATTGCTGTTTTTGGTAACCGAATGTTAGAACTTAACAGTGCAGAGAGGAACTTAATAAAACTTTGTTAACCACCTTTTAAGCTGTCTAGCAAAGTTGTAGTACATGGTCAGCCATGATCATGCTTTGAAATCATGGACAAGAGAAGGTTTTTAACCACCTTGCTGATGTCAGAAATGTGTTTAACAAACTTTTGTTATGTAGCCTTAAGTGTGTTTCAAAACTATTCTCATGCTAACAAATTAATAGCACTTAGCGACCACAACAGAAGATTGTCAAGAAATCATTAAATTCTTCATTCTGAATGTTTTTAAGCCCACATGAAATGTTCAACAGCTTCCTGCAGGTCTTCTTTGGTGTCTACTATCTTTGTGGCAGCAGTAAGAGTGTTGCTGTTTTCCAAACTCAAAAGTAATTAGTCTCACTGCATTTTTTTTCTCTTTCAATTTTGTAGTTTATTATAGCAAGTAAAGCTCCATGCACCTGGAAGTATTATGATGGTGTCTGCCATCATAACCTTGGTTGCTTTGTATTCTTGACATGAGTGGCAAGATTCACCTCTTAAGCTTTGCTCTTGAGGTGATTTTCTAGATATCCATGTGTTGAACCCATAACATTCTGGTTCTGAGCAGTCAACCCATTTTGATTCTGTATGTCTTTCTCATGAATTTGTAGACCAGTAGGAATAATGGTTAAGGTCTTCACCTCCCATGCACAAGGTTCGATCCTGACCTCAGATCAATGCTTGTTTGGAGTTTGCATGTTCTCCCTGTGTCTCTGTGGGGTTCCTCCCACATATGAAAAACATGCTGAGTGTTTCCATCTCAAACTCACCAATGAATGGAGCTGTAGGCAGCAGCACAGACCCTATATGGTGCCCTATAGGGGAAATAGTTGCACAGGCAACTGCTATGGGCAGCTACTGTGGTGCACAGTATCCTCAAGATAGGAGATCATGGATCACAGACTGCATGCTGTGGCAGTGCTAGCCATTCGATGGTGTAAATATGGCTCTAGGTGATTCGGTCATGTTGACTAATGTCACCAAAATGGGCATGGGTAGTTACCGAAGATAAGTGGGTTGAGGACCCAGCCTACTCTGACCTACACCAGGGACCCTTGCTAACAGTGGGAGTGGTATATGTGCCCCTATTGGCTAGAGTGTGCCTGCCATAAAGCTCAGCAGCCCTGGGTCAATAAGCTATTGGCCAGCCAGTGTCTTGTTGCCCTTCCTATGTTATGTAGGATAGCTCTGTTGAGTGAAAGCTGGATGTAAAACCAACCAACCAACCAAAATGAACTGAGAATTGATATGCTTATTGTAGGTTCTCTGACAGAACGCAGCTTGGAAGTGGATGACATGATGATACGGAGGAGGCTGTACATCCTATGTATCCAAAAGACAAGATGGAAGGGCAGTGCACCAAAGCCACTTGGCTTGGGATCGAAACTCTACTACTCAGGAGGGGGTAGGATAGAAATGGTGTAGGAATTGTGGTGATAGAGAGGCTTCAGAAGGTAGTGAGGGATATCATCAAAATTAAAGACAGATTCATAGCTATGCACACTTCAGTGCAATGATAGGGCAGTATTCATAATCTCAACCTGTGCCACACAGCAGTGTTGTGATAGTGAGGAAAAGAGTGCATTCAGACAGCAGTTGCAAGACCTACTAGATAAAGCAGGACAACGTGACTTGGTGTTGATAATGGGTGAGTTGAATGCACATATAGGGACAGACAGAACAGGATATGAGGAGTCCTGGGTCCACATGGGTGGGGCAATTGCAATACAGAAGGAGAAGCCATTCTAGACTTCTGTCTGACAAATGGCTTGATAGTAGCCAACACATGGTTCAGAAAGAGAGACAGTCACAAGATCACATACAAGAGTAGCCAACATGCAACTCAGGTAGATGCTTTCCTAGTAAGGAAAAGGCACTGAAGTAGAATCCATGATTGCAAAGTCATTCTCAGTGAAACAGGTGGCCACAGCATAAACCACTAGTTCCCACAATCAGCTGCAAGCAGTGGTCAGAGAAGGCTCTAAGGTCAATAGAGACCAGGCTGAAGACCTGGAAGCTGACTGGAGAAAAAGTACAACAGTTAAAGGAATTACTCAGGGCTCTAGCACCCCAAGAAGAGGAAGAAATAAGTGAAGATGAACAAGAATGGCATTGCCTAAAACCAGAATGTGTTATGACTTCAGAAAAGATATGTGACTGAACCAGGTATTGAAATAAAATACATAAGGAAAGCTGATGGTGAATGCAGAAGTCCAGTAAGTCATCAAAATAAAAAAGGAGTGTAGGAAGAAATGGGAGCTAGAAATGACTGACAAGACTGATGAGGCTGGCAAGGGCTATTGTTTGGCTAACAAAGAAGCTAAGAAAGAAGCTGCAATAGCAAAGAATGGGGCATTGGATGCACTCTACCAACATCTGGAAAGTGACTCAATAAGTGGCACAAAGAAACTATATCAGGTTGCAAGGCAAAGATAGAAAGATAAAGAAAAGAGTCAGACACCAGTGACAACCTGCTCACCAGTCCACAGGGCATCAAAGGCAGGTGGAAGGAGTATTTTTAGCATCTTCTGAATGAAGAAAACCCCACAGAAGCTGTACTGCCCCAGAAACAGCCTACAATGAGAGAAGACGAGCCCAACCTAGAAGAAGTAAGAACAGCACTAAAGAAAATGAAGTCAGGGAAAGCAGCAGGCTTAGATGAGGTCACAGCAGATATGATAACGATGCTGGGAGAGATAGGGGAGAAATGGCTCCTGAGGGTACTAATAGTAGTGTGGAGAGAAAGGCATATCCCAGATGACTGGAGAATAAGCATACTAGTGCTAGTGTACAAAAACAAAGGGGACAGCCACAACTGTGGGCAGTACAGAGGCATCAAACTATCAAACTCCTATCACATTGCATGAAAGTTCTGGTGAGGATGATGGATAAATGGATAAGCAAAGTAGTAGAATGTAAGATGGGAAATGGACAGTTCGGATTCAGATCAGGATGCAGCACAATTGACCCAATGTTTGCAGTGAGACAGATACTTGAGAAGAAGCTAGAGATGAGAAGAAAGTCCAACTGGGCATTCCTAGACTTGGAGAAAGGCTATGACAAGGTCCCAAGAAAGCTAATCTGGGCAGTGCTGTGATGGTTTGAAGTCCCAGACACATTGGTAGAATTAGTGCAGGCTATGTACAAGGTCCCAATGACTCAAGTATGAACAGAACAGTGTTCGGCCTCACAGAGGGGTTCTCAGTGGGAGTGGGTGCACACCAGGGTTCAGCTTTGAGGCCACTGCTGTTAATACTGGTGATGGACTACACTAGCAAACAGGTTGGAGGGGACAGATCAACAAAGTTGTTATATGCAGATGATGTATTATTAGATGATGATTGGAGCATAATCATGAAGCTCCATTCACTTACAATGTCCTTGCTCTGTTTTTCGAATTGGCACTGATGAGGCATGTTTGATCTCGCTCCCTATTGAAGTCTCAGCACTCGGAATGCCAAGTGCTGAAAAGCCAAAAAAAAAAATACTGAAAACAAAGGAGAATACCAAATTTTTAAAAATCTCTCTTCTCCTTAAAACTTCTTTCTGCAGGGGGGGGGACCTCCCAGTGCACCTCTACACCCCCAAACTTATATATACCAACTCAGAGATCAAGATACCTCTGAGAAAAGTGAATATTCTGAGAAATGACATCTCATTCTTTGTATAAGCAAGTCTGATGTTTCAGTCATTCAGTATCCATATTTTGGAACTCACTCTAGTGGGTCTCAGCATTTCAAATGCTTACTGTTTGGTCTGTGTGAATGGTTGTATCCTGAAACTGTTTTTCATTGATACTAGGATTTGGTAGTGCACATAAAATATAAAAAATGTTGCTTTTATTCTTTTTTAACTAATGACCCAGCCACAATAAAGGTGCAAATAGTCGATTGCATACTTTTCTAGTCAGAGATAATATAGAGGAAACCGGGTATCACTGAACAAAATGAACAAATTAATTCAACGTGGAGCTGTCTTCAAGTCAGGCTCATTGAAGCATTCATTAATAAACAAAAAAAAAAAGATTTTTTAAAATTTTTGACTAGCTTTATATTGTTCCCTCTTTTATTTTTCAACCAATGCTGTCATTATTTTTGAAAAAAGTGCATATTTCCTTCTATGTTATTTCATGAATAGTGGAAAATTGTTAATCATGCCAGGGCCATTAACAGTCATAGTAGATAATGTGAAAATAGAAGAGTTTAAAATAGTATAATGTACTGAGAGTTTTTTACAGTAAAATCTTTCTAATAAGGAATACAGTGATTTTCTACTGGATATGATTAATAATTTGGGGTAATACACCAGGAAGTCATAGTAGCTGCGGTGGTGGTGCTGTGGTAGCATTGTCGCCTCACAGTAAGATGTTGTCCTGTTCGATTCTCAGCTATAGCGTCTTCTGTGTGGAGACATGCATGAATGGGCGGACCTTCATTGAAGGGTGTGCGTCAGGGCTGGCAACTCGGCATGTAAAAATCTACTGCCAATAATTAGTGGACCGGAGTTCTGCTGTGGCGACCCCTAACGAAAAAGTCGAAAGACACAACAACACCAGGAAGTCATACTCGCATGTACAAGTTCATCTCTAAATAAATATTATTACAGTGTCAGCATTGGCTAGTTGCTACCATTGGTACCAACGTACCTCTGCACTATGCTCTAAATCATCAGCAGCAGCAGCAGCAGCATCATCATCATCTTCACTATGCCCATCAACAATGTAGTATACTAATGAATTGTTGTAGTCCGTTACAAATGTAAAGAGTTATATGATTTGGAACAGGTGTCTGTTGCAATGCTCAAGATTACAAATGTGACTCCTGTAATACTAGATCTACAACTATGAATGTGAGAGAGTAGCTGTAATGCCATTTGTTGACTGTTCCTTTGGTCAATATAATAATTTGGTGGCTGTTTTAGTGATTGTTGTATTAGTCATCTTTTCTAGCAGTTAATTGTGCTTTGGTTGACCACAGTGCAATGTAGGATACTGCACTGCAATCATGGCTGTGCAACTGTGGAATTTGTATCTATATCTATATCTATATCTATATCTATATCTATATCTATATCTATATCTGTATCTGTATACATACACACATATAAAAACAGGATGGTATGGGGACAAAGCAGCCCATGAAAGTAAATCGTTTGTTCATAGAGTGGCATGGTGTAGTGTGTATTTACATATGTAGGAGAAACAGATGTTTATTTTATGACCTGAAAGTGTGTTATACTGCATTCTGCAGTAAGGAGCATGGCTATTAGTGGTTTGTTCTTTATTTATTTGTCATAAAGCATGTATTTCTCTTCATCAGAAAAGAAAGAAAGGAGTTTCTTTTCCAATCAGTAGTTGTTATAGCTAATGTTCTGCTGTTTACAGTGGTATGAATTGTAATTTATTGTTGCTGTCATGCTGATAATTAGTTGTGTTCAGTTTTTGTCTATAGAACTAAGGAAGTTGATGATTATTGGTTGACTTAATGCGGGCCAGCTAAAGATGTGTTTGCCATTGGCTAATGTACTTGGGTGAATAACTACTAAATTTGAGATTGCAGTATCTCTCCAGAATCCCCCTACTCCAAGGTACAACAGTCTTTTAGTATTCATAAGTAGCAGGGGTGTGGGGAGCACAAGACAGGTAAAGCCCTCCTTCGAAAGCACTACGTGTAAGGCTGAGATTTCTTGATAGTTAGCAAACCGCACAGTGCAAATGAATGCATGTCACAGCTATATGGAGGGTGTGGGTATCTCTAAAACACCAATAGAACAGCCAAATAATGGTCTAAAGTTTATGCTATGTAGCACACATTAATGGGTACATAATGGATATACTTGAAGAAAAGCATTTTCTAAACTGGGCCTAATGTATGGTATTACTTACAATGGGAGGTGAAAAAACAGACTTTTAATACATTTAAAAGTAAATTAAAGGAGCACCTTTCTAATGAAATTATTTGTATATTCTTTTGGGATAATAGGTAGAAAGCTTACTGGTGTATTCAAAGTTCAGTTATGAATAAGTAAGTGCCACACTGCCTCACTTTTTTGATTATATACAACTTTAGGCTGAATGTGGGAGTGCAAGACTATAATTTGGACCAGGGTGGAAAGTGGTGAATGCGGTATCTATGTACATTGGGAGACTGCAGGAAGGTTGTGTGGAACTGTATAATTCTTTACAGCTTTGTTTGCTTTTGTCTGAATGTACAGAAGGTCAGAAGATGTGTGATAATCCTAATCCCAACAACCATAACCCTAAGACTCTGAATTAACCTATGGAAATCCCTTTTATTAATAATACCCCTCTTCAGACAAATTATTTCTGAAAGTTTGTAGTCTTTTTTAACTGATAAGTAGCTTATTTCTTTCCTTTTTCAGTCATGTTTCTTCAGTGTTATGAGTGTTTGGTAAATGTTTCTCTGATGTGCAGAGTTTGACACTGTGTGTTTTGATAATAATTTTGTAAGCCAAGTTTTAACAGTACAACATTTTCTACATGCTGTATATACCTTTCTTACATATTGCAGTACTTTCTTACTGTTTGTTACTTGAGTGAATACTGCTGTATATTTTGTTGCCCATGAGAGTTTGGTCCATAGCTGAAAAGGGTCTGATGACCACTCCACTTACTGAGTTATCAAATTTAAACAAACAAATAAATAAATTAAATAATAATCAAGCAAATAAGACATGTAGATTATACCAATTAATAAACCAAAAAGGGAGGACTGATTTATAAACATATAAAATGGGCATACAGTGATGTGACACATACCTATTTTGAATGCCAAGATTCATAGTGTACATGGCAGGATTCATGTTCTGCAGAGCAGCAGCAGTAGTAGCACAGTGACACATATAGTGGAATTGCCATTGGAGCAAGTGCTTGTAATGTTATTTACCTAGGCCACCATATCAATGGAAGAAGTGCAGATACCACATAACACACCACCACCTGGCGTACAAATAGTTTGTGGACTTCTATGTGGATATGGATATTCAAGAGACCTAGCAGAACTGAGACATATACTTATTCATGTAGATACAAAGGTATTTGTAAAGGTGTGAAGACTGGCAAAGAAGGGGTGAAAGCTGCCAACCTAGTCAAATAGAATTTGATATATAATTCTGGCATTTGTAAATATAAATATAAAATTCAGGCTTGCGTTCCTAAATAAAAGAAAACACTGTAAAATGTGAACTTCAAGATTGTAGCAACATTGCCATCTGCTGTAAGGAAAATGAAGCCAAGCATTTCAAATGTTCTTTGAAATTAAAATTATGTTTTGTATGTCCTTTGAAGTTAGAATTTGGAGTTGATGAGTCTGGAGTAAGCACCCTGCCTATTGATTTAAGGCTAAAGTTAATGACCAGAATTTACATGTGGAATGTCCTTTATTGCTCTAAGTGTAAAAAAATGTAAAGGCAGTTTTGGTGTGGCCTGGGAACCAGAAAAGTGTAAACAAATGATGTAATGTTTTATCAGAACTGCAGAACTGCAATTTCAATTTAAACAGTGAGAACCAGAGATTATTAAGCATTTTTGTCTTGACATCCATCTCATCAGCACTCTGCCTGTTGTCTTCAGTAAGTTATCTTAGAAGTATGTTTTCTTGTAGAAATAGCTAGGACTATAAAGATTAGACTAAGTGTTTTTCTGTTATGTCAAAACTGTACTACTGAATTATTTTAAGTTTCTGTGTGATCTCTGAACTCTTGAGTAGCACTTTGGTGTAGTGGTATTGTCTTGTGTTTTTAGTATTTATTATTAAATATTTTAAAAAGCTTTTACCTGTGTCTGGTTTGTGTAGAGATAAGTTAAGCTCTAGAGTACAGTGCATATTTATAGAGTTTATTGTACAAGGCCACTCTAATAAGCCTTAGACTGTTTAGTCACACTTACCAATTGGATAATAATGTTGCACATTAATAATTGGACACCCTTTTAAGGGCCTTTGGGTAGCTGATAATTATTAGCTGGTGGTGGCAGTAATTACTATCGTATAGTCTGGGTAAAGGGGCACAGCTGGAGAATCTGTGTCAGCCTTTCCCAGGAGTGTCTGTGAAGTTGTATAAATACTTATCTCAAAGTGTGTGTGTGTCAGCTACTTGGGCAGGGGCATGAAGCACTGGTTGGACCGAGAGCATACTGGAGGTTGGCTTGCCAGCTAGGCTGAGATCTGGACCCTATAGTTGTGCCAGTGGGGAGTCTTATTGGGGACTTGGAGAGCAAGGGAGCAACCAGCCCTAGATTGACTGTGATCTCTGTGTGCACTTAAGGGAAATTGTACTTTACCGTGTGTATTTGTTATCCTTTCCTCTCATATGAGACACCCTCTCTGGTATTAGTGGTGTGGATTGAGGCTCCTTGATTGCTGGGCCAGGGCACGGCTGTCACAAAAGGATTAACTATCTCAGTTATAGGGACCTTCCTTCAACCTATTGGTGACACATTATGGATATCTCAGGTATCAGCTTCAGGAATCCTAATCAAATTTCCTACATTATGCTATACTATGTGAACAAAAACATCTGGTTGTCCAGGACAACAGTGGAGAGATCCAACATCAAGTTGGCTTTTTATGACAGCCCATTTCCCAGAGGTTCTGGGTGCCACAAAATTGACCAATGTTTTTATGAAGTCACCATGAGGTCCAGAGAGCTTAAGATACATTAACAGGAGAGGCTTCTACCCCTGAACTATAAGGTAGTTTGTAACATCAAAGGCATTACTTAATATGTATCTTTGTTTCACTCAGGAAGTTCACATGATTCACACATTTGGCACAGATCTAACCTATACAAACAACTCCTGTAAGAGGGTATCCCTCATGAATGAGTGGTTGGTAGATTCATACATATGCCAGATAGGCATAGTCAAGGGTAGCTGTTATTGACAGTGGTAGCTGGTATTGATCACAGACCCACTCTATTCATAAATTCATTCTGTGAACTACCCAAAAAGAACAAATGGGGATACTTGGGGTTAACATGGCTAGGCTCTAGGGCCACTAGCCTAGTAATCTCCTATGGACCTATGAACGTATAAGATAGATAAGACAGTACCATAGGTGCCATGCATGCAGGTAGTAGGGTGTATATATATATATATATATATATATATATATATATATATATAATGTCATTTGTTGTGGGTTGCAGTCAATACCAGATATACCCTAGAACCACCAGACCATGCAAAAAATGACCTAATCACAGCCTTTGAGGAAACCGAAAGCACAATGGAGTGGGTATTTGAACTACTGAAGGAACACTTCCAATTGTCAGATGCCTCACAAAAAGCAATTCAGTATATCTAGGACATATGCAGCAAGGTATTTGTTGGGTGTGCCATGCTACACATCTTGACATTATACAAACAAATACAGCAGATTGCAAATATCAGAGGAGGTTTTTATAAGCACTTCATAGCAGCTACGTGTGTCAGGATGGGGAGTCAGGGGAGGAATCTGCAGCAACAGAGCTTCAGACAAGGCAGAAGCTGGCATAGATATACATTACAATGCTAGTAAAAATGCAGAAACTATGGCTTGATGCAGACAATATAAAATAAAATGATGCATGCAGTATCACACCCAATCGGTGAAGGGCAGTACATGAACTGTTGATGCTGTGCATCAGACATCACTATACCCAAATAGGTTAAAGGGTCGGCAGGGCAGGAAATAGCCATCCTCTCTTGCACAAGTGGGAGTGACACAATTATTGGTCTCTGCAAGACTATAATATAGGTTGGGGTCACACTGGTGAACACTGTATTCATGTACTCTGGGATGTTGTGAGGAGGTTAATCATATGCAGTGATTAGGTTGAGCTGCCATGACATGATCACTGCCATTGTCCTGTGTGTTAGATTGCAGTGTCAGGGGTTGAATCAGTCCATCACAGGAAAGGGATGGAACTACAGGACCATGTGCAAGCACCTGGAGGAGGTGTCCTATGTGATGAACTTGTGAAATGATGCTGCCAATGATTTGGAGTGGCAGGCTGAATACACGTGGATAGCACTGACACCATCTCATCAATGATTTGCGTAGACTAACTTGCGGTGACCTGTGCCTGACCACTTTACTTCTAGTCCCTACTATGGCAATGGACTGTTTAGCCTGGGATGACATACCAGATGGCATTTGCAGCATGTCTCCATGGATGCCCTAATGGAGGCAACACTTGCCACCAATGACTTCAGCAGTGTGCACATCATCCAACAAGCCACAGAACATACATCTCTACTATGCTATAGGCAGCAGACATCTGTGATTGGCTTAATGTGGTACACATCCCCTGGTTAATACTGAGTGTGCTAGTCATTTCAGGGACAGTCCTGGTGTCATGGCAGCAATACTCACCCCTCCCTGCTTCTTTCTCTCTCTCTCTCTATAGGGGGTATGTATACCTCAGAGATGGAGCACATGTCAGACACTGTGTGTGCTGAGGAATACTCTCAAGAACAGGTTGTTTGTCATATACTGGTGAGGCAGTACATGTACAGGGGGCCTCTGTAATGGTGGATGTGGTTTGTTGCACTTGCAGACCAGAGGTGTCTGCAAAGACAGGTTTGCAGTTGGGTCTTTGTCAATCACTAACTTGGATCATGCCTTGGTGAGTGCTATGATATTCAGTAATGGGTATTACTAACATATAGCATCCCCTACTTAGACGTTGGTTCTCAATGACAGCCTTGCTCTTGTATTCAAGCCAGACAAGGTATCAGACACTGTACCCCACTTAGTGAGCAACACCAAAAGCTCAACAATCTCAGTGAGCTGCTTCTGAATTGGTGTCCTGTGCAATTTTCATTGCATGGATTATCATATCACTAACTCTTCATCACACATGTAGAAAACTATTTCTGGTTACCCAGAGCATTCATACCCCTCATCAGTCCCTGCAAAATCTTATCCCAATAATACTGGTCTGCAGTACATTTGCCCAGGAGCTACATACTGTGCATGAGGAAAGCCTGGAGTAGCACTTCATTCACTGATTAGGGAATTTTCCAAGGTGTTTCCACAAATGAGTGACTATATTAGTACCTGTATGATGACAAAACGTCACTCAGTGAGAGTGCATGTTATGCAGTGGTATGCACATGGCATGACTACAGACTCTTCCCTTAATGCACCTGGTTAACAGATTTAACTACTGCTTTGCACAGCCTGTCCCCTTAATGCACCTGGTTAACAGATTTAACTAGTGCTTTGCACAACCTCTCCCCTTAATGCACCTGGTAAACAGATTTAACTAGTGCTTTGCACAGCCTCACCCTTAATGCACCTGTTTAACAGATTTAACTAGTGTTTTGCACAGCCTCTCAACTTAATGCACCTGGTTAACAGATATAACTAGTGCTTTGTACAAGCACAACCTCTCCCCTTAATGCACCTGGTTAACAGATTTAACTAGTGCTTTGCACAGCATCTCCTCTTAATGCACCTGGTTAACAGATCTAACTAGTGCTTTGCACAACATCTCCCCATAATGCATCTAGTTAACCCATTTAACTAGTGCTTTGTACAGCATCTCCCCATAATGCATCTAGTTAACTGAGTTAACTAGTGCTTTGCACAGGCCCTCCCCTAAATGCCCCTGGTTAACAGATTTAACTAGTGCTTTGCACAGCCTCTCCCCTTAATGCACCTGGTTAACAGATTTAACTAGTGCTTTGCACAGCCTCTCCCCTTATTGCACCTGGTTAACAGATTTAACTATTGCTTTGTACAGCCTCTCCCGTTAATGCATCTGGTTAACAGATTTAACTGGTGCTTTGCACAGCTTCTCCCATTACTGCATCTGATTAATAGATTTAACTAGTGAAAATTATATGATGTCTTTCCATTGTTTTTTTGCTGTTATTGCATTTACATGCAGGCATGCCAAAGTATTTTTAACTACTTATTGTGATCAACTAGTCTTATTACTGTTTTGTACTAAGTACAATAAACACACAGAGACACTGCTTCATTTAATATGCATTTTTTACTATTACATTTTCCTTTTGGATCTACAAGCATGCAACACAGATGCTGTCGGCTCTCTATGGCAAATTCCCAAAGCTTGTTTACTGTTGCACCATATTTATACCAAAAACTCTGATATTTTTTTCTCAGAGTCTGATGTATAGCAGTTCTTTCTTTGTATAACAGTTTTCCTTTGTTCCCTTGTCCTTGGTTCTTTGAAGTTTGATGATCCATTGAAACTTAGTCTTGCATTATCTGAAATGTGGTGTTCCAGCACTATATGAAACTTGATGTTACATCTCTTTACTTTGTTGATGTCCTTCCAGCTGCCATATGTGCAGGTATTTTTACAGACTTTGTTTCTCAATAACATACTCCTTTACATGGATGCCAAACTCTAACTAAGCTAAAAATGCTTGCCAGCACATTTACTATTTGTTTTGCATTTTATACTATTTCTAAATGAACCCTTTATATTTCATATCATTCTTGCAGCTTTTTATTCAAGCTAATAATCATGCTAGCAACATTTTGAAAATACAGTGTATACTAAAATTCTTTCAGTTCTCCTTTTGTATTTGTTTGAGGAATGGACTAAACTTCAGTTAAAGAAAATACTGCATTTATTTATTTACAATCATAACTTGTTGAGTTATTGCAACTCTTTGTAACCTGCAGCATACAAAACAATTCCAAGCTGTCATTAATATGACCCCTAAAACTATTAACACAGGATATATTAACCAATTTAGCAATTTGTTCCTAGATGATGACCATCCTTTGAATATGTCCCACCAATTATGGGCAGTGTCAGCTTCTGTTTTTTGTCTTTTGCTATTAACACTGGGTTATTTGAAACCACACATACAAACTGTGGTGTCACTTTAACAAACCTTTTGAAATTTGAAGGCAATATTATTTATTTACACAACATTTTGTTAAATTTAGATACATTAGTACTAAACTGTAGTCTGTTTATCAAAGATACTTGTAATGACTTACTTCCATTTTGCTTGTAAATTAACAATCTGTGAGATATCGTTTTACTAGTTTTTATACCAAGCTCTTTTAAATCTGCATTTGGTATTTTTAAAATTTGGAAATGTAATATTGAATTACAATATTGTTTTTTTGGTATTATAGTCCTATCATACACAAGTGGATGGTATTTTTACCATTTGATCTGTATGAAGTATTGACCTGCTACTCAAAATGGTAAGTATTTTAACCCACAGTCCTTTTTTTTTTGTATTACTGAGTTGTTTATACAAATAAACAGAGTATTTGTAGAAATTATACCATTTTCTCTCCCTGTTGAGTTTATTCTTATTTTTGTGTTATTGTCTATACACTGACATGTCTGTCTTCTCTTGTCAGATCTGTTACCTTTTTGAAGTAATGTACAGCATCTAATAGAGATAGAGCTGTTTAGTGAAATGTTTATGTCAGTTTTTGATTCTTTCTCTACTTTTATGTATGCCTGACCTCGTTTAGCTAACCATGTTGTTATATTTGTGTTAAATGTTATTCTCACAAAGATACATGCTGTATGCTTTTTACATCAGAAATTGTCTTGTGTTCTGTTTTGTGTATCATTTTCCTAACTATTTTTTTTATTTGTGAAATATTGTAATTCCCTCTATTTTGATGTTCAGAATGATGCAAATGAAATGCAGATGTCTGTGTTGAATGCTGGGTGCCTAGCCCCACAGCTACATTTCTATCTATAGTCCTTGAAGCATGTTCTAGACACTGAACATTCAGCTTGTCTCAAGCTGTACCAGACTATATGTATGTTAGCAAACAGAAATACAAGTATTTAACTAACTATATTATTTCTACATATATTATAGCAACAGATGTGTATATGCATTTAACTAGCAAATAGATGTGCACATGCATTTATACATTTTTAAGCATATTTATCACTCTATACATTCCCTCTGTTTATTTTAAATTTAAAACTGTCTATATTAGTATGTACATTTAAGTCAAGTTATATTGCTATTAACTAGAAACACATTGGGAAACAAAATGTTTAGTTCTATTTTGATATGGCAAGTTAACACAGTTTAATATTGTCAACACAATGATGACAACTATTACTATTAGAACTGGATTAATGTGAATATGACTCTATACAGTGATGTTCTATACAGTATTTTATTGACAATGCTTGAGGATTTTATTGCAAAGGCATTGCAGTCTTGTTTTTTGGAAAAAACATGTCACAAATGTCAAGCTTTGACTTGTTACTCTATTTGCATAGACACACCAATTACTATATAATGTACAAATTACACTTGCTTGTACAGATTGTTTTTGCATTTGTATATGCATGGCTATAATGTACACTCAGTCCAGTTTTCAAACTTAGCATTAAACTGAAGCCTGCTAATTACATTACTTGAAACATTAACATGTATTTTTGGTATTATTACTTTGCACCTTTATCTGAGTCTCTTTTGCAGTACTGTTTACACAGTTAGTGTAAAATTGAAAGCATGTCCTTATACATAATTTTATTGCAGTATTGTTTATTTGCTCTATGCTGTGAGAATTACATGTATGCTTGCCTTTTGGCTGTTACCTAGACTGTGACACTTTGGTCTTACACATTTGCTAATTTTTTTGGCCTTTTTCAAAAACAGAAAATATTTTTATAAAGCTTTTGCTGTTGCCTATACTGTCAAAGTTGCAGTAGGAATTGCTTTTACCCATTTTGAAAAGACATTTGCTGTTACTAGTAGCTATTTGTACCCTCCCTTTTTGTGAAGGGACCTGCATAATTTATTTTAACTGCATACCATAACTGATGTACTGACTCTGCATGTGAATACTTAATAATGTTTTAGAAAAACATAAGCCATTTGGCCTGGTGACCAGTCTTGTTTTCTTGACATTATAAATTTCAGTACCAGTAACATTTTATATTTTACAACATTCCTTGTAACTACCCATTCTAGCCTGGAAAGATTTGAACTCACATACTTTTTTTTCTTTCTGCACATTCTAGACACTTAACCCATAACTCCTTCAGCACTTACTAGTACCTTCAGTCATTCATTAATATACTTGCAACTTGATATTAGAATGTGGTTGTAATAAACATTAACTTGCTTAACTATGCATAAGATTGCTTTTGAATACTGTTTTTGCTGGAGTCTGTGCTAGTTTTTATGCTATTATACGATTACAAAATATTGTAAGAAACAAAAGAGATATTAGCTTAACTAACACATGCTTAAAACAGCTATATTTACATGATTTACATTTGTTGTTGTCTTCCTTTTGCTGCACTTTAGGTGAAAAGAAAACAACATGCATGTTAGTCTTGTGACATCATGTCTTTACTGTGTTTAACTACTCTCGTTTGATTTTTATACTCTAGAACTATTTTGTTATATGAAATGGTTTTAAAATCACAATTTAAGTGCCTTGCTTTAACTGAATGAAAGTTTGTGCTGTGTATGCTTAAACATTTTCTAAAAATAGAATAGTACATCGTAAATTATTTCTTATCAGCATAGTTATCTGCTGTTGCTTTAACTCTTTACTAACCAGATTATTCTGTTCTGCTGACTTTAAAGCTCTTATGCACTTTTGAAAAAGTGTTTGCATATGTTGTCTGAACTTTTTTTCAAAACATTTTTATTTGAGAAATGAATGTACAATAAAGTTAAACGAAATGAACTCATTTTTTTTTTATTTTTTTTTAAACAAAATAAAATTAATTTTACATGAAGTAATAACATAACAATAAACAATATATAACTATATACAATATGTTCACCATAGATCAATAAATTTAAAATAATTTATAAATATGTAAATGATATTTACTATAATATAGAACTACTTTATTCCAATATTTTATTCCAACTGTGAAGAGAAGAAGTATTTTTAGAAATGTTATTCCTGATGGTTAGTTTTTCCAAACAAGAGACTTCATTAAGAAGATTTTTAATTCTTGTAAAGATGGAGCGGAATTAGATTTCCAATTTCTAGTGATAATTTTTCTAGCTGTGGCTAGCATAGACCAAATCAAAGGGCAATCAGATACCTTAATACAAGCTGGAACTGGAGTATTAACTAATATTAAGGATTTAGTTAAAGTAAAGTTGTCTCTAAAAATAGCTTGCAGAAAATCATTTATATCATTCCAAAATTATTGCATTTCGATACAATCATAGAACATATGAGACGAATCAGCATTTACTTTATTATTACATCCCCAACAGTTTATATCTTTTTTCCCAATTTTACTCAATGTATGAGGAGTAATAAAGGATCTATTTAGATATTTCCAGGAAAATATTCTCCATCTTACTGAGGATGTAGTCATACTAGATGATTTCAAAATATTGAATTTGTCTTTGTCTGTGGGAAAATAATTATTAATGGAAAAGAAAAAGTTCCAGTAACTGTCAGGGTAGACATCTAAATCCGATTTGTTAGCTTTATATATTTGCGAGAGTTTATTAGTGGAAGGAGAATTATTCTGAAGAGATAAAATCAAGTAATGTAGTAAGTTTGGTATAACTTTCTTAACTGCAGGGGTCATTAAGTCAATTCTATTTTGTATAAAATTCCTTCCTTCATGTAACTCCAACCAATAAAGGGACTCAAATCTGAATTTAACATCTAGTAAATTAACTGATTTCAAGACATTATTTGACATCAATTGATACGAAAAGAATAATTTTTTTCTGTTTAAAGATACTCATTTTATTAGAGTCAGAGGTAAAAAGAATACATGTTGAGTAGGCTATAGGAAAGAGAAGGAATAACCATTCTTTATAAACATTATATTTAAATATAACATTTCTAAAAGATTTTAACAAAACAGTTAAATAATTACATTTAAATTTTAGGGAATAAAAGGTGGAAAGCTGATCTTTTAGGACCCAAATTAATGGGTTATTTATAAACAACAGTTTTTGAGAGTTATTTTTTATAGTATCCAACATTAATATTTCAAACAATTTTTCCATTTAGCTTGATAATTAGTATCAATTAAGAGAGAACTCACTTTTATCATAGATGAAATTTAATAAAATTCTAAATTAGGCTATGCTATACCTCCATTATCCCAGTTTTTCATATGATGAGATAAAGCAATTTTAGATTTATTTTGAAACCATAAAAATTAATAAAAATGCATTTAATGTTTTAATTATCCAGTATGGGGGAGGTATAGAGATGGATTGAATAATGTAAAGAATTTTAGGGAGAAAAATCATTTTAGTAATAGTGAGTCTTTCATCCATAGAGAAAGGTATTTTATTCCAATTCTTTGTTAAATTTGCATTTATTGTAAGACAATTGTTATAGTTAATTTGTATGATATCCTTAATATTTTTAGCTATTGAAATGCCTAAATAAAGAATTTGATCGGACTGTGTTAGATATTTTGTATAATCATCATGTAAATTAAATTGTTTTGAGCCAATTAAAAGAATTTGTGTTTTATTATTATTAAAAGTTAGACCAGATTTCCTTTGAAAAAGATTTATGTTATTAAAGAGGGCTCAAATAGATGTATTTTCATCAGCCAAGGTGAGAAGAATGTCATTAGCAAACAATTGTATTTTATATAATGAAGTGGAATTTAAATTATAACCTGTTATATTGTTATCCCATTTTATTAGGTTTGCCCATGGTTCCATAATTAATGTAAATAATAAAGGGGACAATGGACATCCTTGTTTAGTGCCTTTAACTAATGGTATATTTTGTGATATACTTGTGCCAGTTTTAATGTATACTTGACTAACTATATATAACTGAGTAATGATATTTATAAATTTATTAGAAAAATTTAGTTCTTCTGATAGGATAAATAAATAATTCAAGTTAATAGAATCAAACACACTATTAATATTTAAACTAATCAAAGTCAATTTTTTATTTAATTGTTTAACTGATTCAATCAAAACTAAAGTTCTTTTTATGTTATCATATGAATTCCTATTCACTTTGAATCCTGTTTGATCATCATCAATTAAATTAGATAAAAATGTTTTTAATCTATTAGCACAAATAGACATGAACATTTTGTAATCTACATTGAGTAAAGAAATGGGTCTATATGAGGAACATTTGGTTGGATCTTTGTTTGGTTTTAATGTGGGAGAAATAAAAGTGTATTTCCAAGAAGGATGGGTTTTGATAAAGTTTTGCGCGAGGTTAAAGACTTCATGAAGTAATTTTAGTGCCATATTAGGAAATATATTATACATTTCTGGAATGATGCTATCATTTCTTGTGACTTTATTTTGTTTTAATTTGTTAATTTGTGTTTGAATATCTTTAAAGGAAATAGATTTTTCTATAATATCTTTCTGTTCAGTAGATAGTCTTTTATTAGTATATTTGCTAACAAAGGTTTTTTATATCTTCTTTAGGATCTATTGTGCTAAAATTTTGGTTGACATTGTTAAAAAAATTTCTAAATTACAATAGAATGTTGTGAAGACTAGTTACCATCTTTGTTTTATGAGGAGAGAATATTTATTTTATATGATTATTTTTATTTAATCTTTTAGTTTTATTACCAATAACTTTAAAGATTTTGGGTTACTTGAATAATTAATTAATTTATGTTTTTCTGCAATTATTTTTGTTTTATGGTTTAATATTTCAATATATTTATTATTTAGAGAGTTTATTTCCATTTGTTTATCAGTAGTATCTGTATCTACTTTTTGATTGAGCTTTAGATTATCTATTTTATGTTATATATCACAAAGTTCTTTATCCCATAATTTCTTTTTATTGTAATACCAGATCATAATTTTTCTATATAGATATGCTTTGAAAGCATCCCATATATATTTTTTTGATATGTCATTTGAATTATTCAGTTTTAAAAAAATTAGAATTTCAATTATAATGAATTCTTTAAATTATTTTAACTTTGTAATATAAGCTGGTATTCTTTTGATTTGAATAGTAGAGACATTGTTGATATCAAGATAAAAAATAATAGCATTATGGTCAGAAATAGGGCATGTTATTACTTTTGTATTACTTAGAAAATCTAATAGGTCATTGGAAACCAAAACTCTATCAATTCTAGAATATGTATTATGTCTGTGTGAATAAAAAGTATAAAATAATGAATTTGGAGCCATAAAATGATTAATATCTTTTAAAAGAAATATTTCAATAAAATCTCTTAATTTTTTTAGCTGACAATGAAATCTTCCTTTTACCTTTATTAGAAGAATCTTTATGATCTAATATACAATTAAAGTCCCCTGCTATTATTGATTTTCCTTTTGTAAAATGCACAATTTGATCTAAATGTTGTTTAACCGTGTTAGTACCTATACCTGGAATCCAATATATATTAAATAATGTATAAATGTTTTTATTTAGTTCCAAAGTTATAGCACAAAACATTCCTTTATTGTCTTTATAGCTATCTATTATTTTGGGTAACGGTAGTGAGTTATTCCACAAGATGGCTACTCCTCTTTTTTTTGAAGATGTTCAGAGCTTACTAAAACAGAATAAGATTTATTATTTAGTTTAGATAAATCCTCCGAAAATAGGTGAGTCTCTTGTAAAAATATTAGTTAAGATTTATGAAGTTTAAGGTATCTAAGTAAATTACCTCTCTTACCTGGATTATTTAAGCCATTAATGTTAATGGAAATACTTTTTATAGCTGTCATTTAAGATTAAACAAAACAAATCAGAGAATTGACCATCAGGTGTTAATATTATATTAATTTCTAGTAATTTAGTATGAGATTTCCCAGTTGGAATAGAAATATTCATCTTCAGATCTCTTCAGAAGAACTTACTATTCAAATTAGTGGTGAACAGCAATAAAACTTTCAAACAAATAACACCATAACTGATTAATAAAACAGTATTTAAAATCCAACCCCTTCTGGAGTTTAAAACTCCCAATCTAGGTGACATAGTATCACCTAAATTAACCCTTAATCTAGTAGCAACATTAAACCAGCTACCATCTAAAAAATAAAGTTATCTTCAGGTAAAAATACCAAACTGTAGCAATACTACTATTAATATGTGAAATGTTGCTAACTCAATAAGCAGGTGTAAAAAAATGTTGTGAATTTAATTGAACTATGACTCATATACAACCCGGCTATATTATCATGTTCTATACATTTTCTGAGTACTAGCAACATATCACCGTCTTGTAGTAATTAAACATTTTTACATTAATTCATGTGAACACTTTATACTAACAGGATAAAATAAAAAATGGATACGAAAAAGCATTGTATTCAGCAGTTAAACATGTTGTTAGGAAAATTATAAAATCCCTGTTGCTCATATTATTTATAGCCATTTGATGAATCTGAAAAACTTCTACCAAAAAAATCAAGATCAAATATGTGAAACATCTAAAGGAAAAAAATTGGAGCAACATAACCGTAGTTCATATTCTAATGGTCAGCCTCCATACATTTATATATATTCATAAGCCATGCTGTAAATTAAACGTTGCATATAAAATAAAGTCAAAATATTACTTTGATCATCTTGTGTCCAGAGTGGCAAGGAAGGCCTTTCACATTACACTTCTCGTAAGTAATAGCATTGCTTCTGAAGTGAAAAAAAAATTATAACCCCCCCATACTTATCTCTCGTCATGCCAATAATAGAGTGCAAAGCTCACATAGATATGTACCTTACCAGACATCTGCAGCAAATGAGGTGACCATTAAGATCTCTCAATATGAAAATTCAGGTACATGGCATACATGAACAAACTGAAATTACTGTCACAGTACTCTTTGTAGTATAAACTTTTTAGAGACGTCCTGTGTCTTACCTACAGATCAATCTCTGATCCTGCCTTAATAAAAATGCTTCATATGTATAAGTCACAAGGGACAAAATTCATTCGTATTAGGGACCCCAACTCAACCTGCGTCCTCAACACAATTTCCCAGAGAGACATTTATGTCTCATGAATGTCGCCATTCCTCAGGGAGAAATTCTCAATTCAAGTCAAAAAGAACTTCTCAGTGACTCTATATATATGCATAACTTTAGATAATAGGATGAGAAACAGCAAATTTAGCCTGGGAGTTTTACCTGTGTCCTGTTAGATAGGAGCAGTCAATGTTAATCGTTTTCTGCATGAAAATATAGCCTGTATCTCTATTATTTAATAAGAAATAAGAGTGAAACATAACCAGACTTAGAAGGACCACAGGGCTATCAGCTTTGTAACCTCCTATGCTCCTATGTAAATCTATGATTGGTCAGTAGAGGAGAAAAGAACAAATTATGTTCACTAAAAGCTGCTTTGGGTGTAATTTCTTTGCAATGTCAGAACTACCAAAAAGGTATCTAAAAGAGTTGTTTATCCTTTTTCTTGTGGTATACTTGGCATTAGTGAACATCCATAAAGTTAGTTGGGAAACAGTATGAATTGCACTTGCACAAGACTGTAGATTTCAGGCAAATAAGTGTGATTAAAGAGAATGTAGGATCACTTAGTGTTTTTTTTTTTTCTTCAATACATAACATCAGAGATAAAGAATTGAAGTAAGACCTGCTAACATATGCATAAGTCATTTAACTCATTTAAAATGCTTTGACTTAATGCATAAGAAACACAAAAATGCATGTCAAAATTATATGTAATAGTCTATAAGCAGTGTAGTAAGAAAACTACCATTTAATTGTATCCAAATGTTTCTTAATATGTGATGAGAATTATTAAAGAGTTAAATTATTAGAAAAATGAAACAATTTACAGCCTAAACAAGTAGTGATTGTACTTCAATTCCTGTTCCAACAGTAAATAGTGGGGAACTAGGTTTGTTTGTTTGTGGAATGACAAGTTAACTGTACACCAGAAAGTTAATTAGTGGAAAGTTAAAGGACATACAAATTGTGAAAATGTGTTTTTGCTGTATACTTTTTATCTCCACGATTCCCAACCATCATCCTTCCTTCTACTGGTCTTGAACCCATTTATTTCCCTATACTGGATATCCCCCGCACAGATATGACATCTTACCAGCAGAGCTGTCATTCAAGGATCCATGACATTATTTTGTGCCCTCTACTAGCGACCAATCAATGATAGCATTTCTGATAAGGCCCTATCCTCATTTCCTGATGGCTTTGTCTGAACTTTTTGAACTCACTCTGTGTCTTAGAAGTTTATTAAATCTTTTGTCAGTTCACCATGAATGTCATCTCTGTTTTTATCTGTTTTGTAATGTGCAGTGGTTTTATGCCACTTTTGTCTAGCAAGATGGACAGAAGATTTTCTAAATAACTGACGACTGATATTGTAACTCTGAAATTAACATTTTACATGTGGTAACAGGACATAACGCATGTGGTTGTTTACCATTACTTTTATGACATTGCACACAGAAAGCAGTTTCATATGACTCGCACAGTAAATGTTTACTGTCATACAAATGATGTTGCTGTTTAAGGTACCAGTCAAACGTAATGCATTTATATAAAGCATTGGCATCAACATTAACTAATAAAGTACTGCATGTGCTACAGTTCTGTTTATACAAATCTTTAAATCCGACCATACATGTGCTGGACTATTATTACTGTCTACCTGAAAGGTAGTCTTACACTTTACACTTCTTTTGTTTATGGCATCCATGCTGAAGAATGAGAAACAAAAAGAGAATTACCAGTTTCTGTGTGGAAGGTGGCCAAATCTTCTGTCGAGAAAACACAAAAAGTCCATCGTTGATTCTCTCAAAAGGTGGTCAAACACATCTGGCAGATTCAGCTGTGTGAATGTACAGGACCTGTGGAATCTGCAGAGATGCACTGTTCTGCTATGGGATACTGTGCATAAGAAGGAGGCAAATGTTCACACTGGAACGGAACATACTAACTGAATAAAATAAAAAAGAAGCTGTAGTTGTCACAATAAGAAACCATTCGGTCTGCCAACTGTGGCTTGCCATTGAAAAATTATATGACATGTTATTCAAGCTAATAATCATGCAACCAACAGTTTGAAATGACAGTGAATACTAAAATTCTTTCAACTAGTGCTTTGCACAGCCTCTCCCCTTAATGCACCTGGTTAACAAATTTAACTAGTGGTTTGCACAGCTTCTCCCCTTAATGCACCTCGTTAACAAATGTAACTAGTGCTTTGCACAGCTTCTCCCCTTAATGCACCTGGTTAATGGATTTAACTAGTGTTTTGCACAGGCTCAGCATCTCCCTTTAATGCACCTGGTTAACAGATTTAACTAGTGCTTTGCACAGCCTCTCCCCTTAATGCACATAGTTAACAGATTTAACTAGTGCTTTGTACAGCTTCTCCCTTTAAGGCATCTGGTTAACAGATTTAGTTAATGCTTTGCACAACCTGTCCCCTTAATGAAACTGGTTAACAAATTTAACTAGTGCTTTTTACAGCCTCTCCCCTTAATGCACCTGGTTAACAGATTTAACTAGTGTTTTGCACAGGCATAGCCTCTCCCCTTAATGCACGTGGTTAACAGATTTAACAAGTGCTTTGCACAGCCTCTCCCCTTAATGCACCTGGTCAACAGATTTAACTAGTGCTTTGCACAGCCTCTCCCCTTAATGCACCTGGTAAACAGATTTAACTGGTGCTTTGCACAGCCTCTTCCCCTTCAGGTACTGTCACCAAACCATTACATATGGCCCTGAAACCCACAGCATTTATGTATGTACTCCCCTATATTCACTGATTGAGCTCACACTACCACCTAGATACACAAACATATGCATAATCAGATGGCACTTTGCCATGCCAGTGTAACGGGGTCTTAGTTACATGCACACTAGCACATGCACCTCAAAATCCCTGACAGGCACCATAGGATTTTCAGTTGTTGATGAAGTATTTCTTCATTTAGGGCTATTTCTATCTTTGTAAACTTCCAGATGTACAGAGGGTTTTACTCAGTTTCATCTATAGCTTAGTCATATGGCTGCAAATGGTATTGTGAAAAATGGTGATAATGAATTATAATGCATTAGCATCAGTCAGTTAGTTAGCATTACTATCTGTGAAATGCTGCCTGTGTTTAATGCACTATAATTGCATATCTGTGTCACCTCAACTCACTCCAGCAATGGGAGGCAAAGGTTCAATAGAAAAGGTGACAGATATACCATAAACATTGATTTTTGGAGACTACCATTGTCATATAACATGTAGGATGCTGTACATTTATGCAAAAGGGTATGCGCTTTGTTTTACATTTGGAGAGGAGCATCAGCTGAATATCGATGAAAAAAAGGCAGGAGCAGATTGAGGTGTGTATACATTCTGTGGCAATCCACAGTGCATCTGTGGTTGTATTCATAGTGTGTGTGTGTGTGTGTGTGTGTGTGTGTGTGTGTGTGTGTGTGTGTGTGTGTGTGTGTGTGTGTGTGTGTGTGTGTGTGTGTGATAACTCCTTCTCTCTGTGTCATCTTCCTGAATGTCCAGTTCTGGAAGAGGAAGGGGGGAGACAGCAGTCACCTTAGTCTCTGAAAGTGCTGCTTCTGAGGCTGGCTCATCATTGGCTGCCAGATTTGCTTCTCTGGATGGGAATGATGGTTCCCTTGCTGGAGATGACCTGAAGAGGTTGTTGCTGTCCTCACTGTGTGAATTTCATGAAGGAGGTGAAGGTTTCTCTCCTGGAAGTGAATGAGAGGAGTCTCTAGCTGTATCCTAGCCTAAGAGCTAGATGACCTCATGAGGGGGAGTGTCATGACTGCTGTAAGCTTACTGGATCACGGTGGCCCGTGTTTGCCCTTAGGTAAGCACAGCTATGGAAGGGGTGTGTCTGAAGCTGCCTAGTAGTATTTACATTCCTTAAATGGGTGTGCGCACCACGCACTGGGTTTTAAACAAAAAAAAAAACAGGAAATAGCAGCTCCATTCACATCTGAGCACTGGGTTTGCGCGGTGCACCTCAGGGTTTTAAACAGGAAGACAATGGGAAGGGAAAACAGCACTAGGAAGCTAATCAAGGAGAACTAGCATAAGTGGCAGGTGAAATCTATCAGAATCAGCCAATTACACAGGCAGTAGCCCAGCCCAGCATACTACTATAAACTATGCAAACACCTTTCACTCTATTTTTTTTCCACAAACTCTACACCACCGGTGTGCACAAACGGGGAAATTTTACCTAACAAAACCAATAAAATGATAGGGGCTGCTGTCACTCTCATAAATCAATATGTGGAAGAGGCTGAGGATGGTGAGTATGAGAATGCTGATGACCAACCCACAGTGAGTAGAAGGAGAAGAGTGTACAGACCCAGGGTGACCTACCAGGGGCTACATGAGCTGTAGATAGTGAAGCACTATGGGGTGGACAGGGACCTCCTACAGCAAACTGTTGAGCTGTGCCGGCCACACCTCACACACAGAGCCAACAGAGGGGGAACCCATCCCAGTGGATACCAAGGTATGTGTAGGCTTAAGACTACTAGCCACAGGTACCTTCCAAAGGCCAACTGGAGATATCATGGGGATCTCACAGGCATCAGCATCCAGAGTACTCCACCAGTTCCTGGATGCCATGTCAGCACATGCCACACCCATGAGCCGTTGACCAGAAATATGCATCTCTTCCACAAAATAGCAGAATACCCTGAGGTAGTAGATGCTATAGACTGCACACACATACACATCAAAGCACTACCTGGCGAGCAGGGTAGGGTCTACATAAACCGCAAGGGCTTCCCCTCCATCAACTGCCAGGTCATGTGTGATGCCCATGGCATTATAATGAATGTGTGTGCTGGCAGCCCTGGAAGCTATCACGACTCCCACATCTGGCATATGACACAGCTGTATCAGAGATTTGCCAGTAAGGACATCCCATATGGCCACCTAGTAGGGGATGCTGGTTACGCACTGGAGCCGTAGTTGATGACACCCATCAGAAATGCACATGCACCTGAACAAGAACTCCTTAATGAGGCACATGCACAAACCAGAATCATAATAGAGTGTGTATTTGGGATGCTCAAGTCATGTTTCCAGTGCCTGGACATATTTGGTGGAGCCTTGCATTACTCTCCAGCTACATGTACACAGATTTTCATTGTATGTGCCATGCTACACAATACGATCCTGCAGAAACAGCTGCAGCAGGAACAGCATGGGGAGGGCCACACAGACCCCTACCATTACCAAGGCCAGCACAGGCATGGACTGACTCAGAGGAGAAACAACCTGAGTCTGCCCATGTAGGCAGAAGGACTTGTGTCCAGTATGCCCAGGCTGTGGCAAATAGGCAACACATAGCACATACACTGACACGGTAGGAACCCAGTGAATGACATCTCTCTCTGACTCACACATACAGTAAAAGTGATGCCAAACATGACACATACCTGTGCTTTACCATGTATAGGGAGTGCACTATGTGCATCCAACATAGTCAGCCCTCCAGCACCATCCTCAGTACTGGCAAAGACACAAGGTAAGTCACTCTCCCTATCAATTGCTGAATGGAGTAGTATGTTCTGCTGCTTGTATCTGTGGTATGGATGTGAACATGCAAGGGAATCGGGTGGCTCACTGGGATGGCAGCAGATAGTAGACACCTATATGGGCAGTATGAAATCCATAATAAATACTGGTGTCAACAAAGCAGGCAGTACTAGACAAGGTGACAAATCCCACTGCCGGACATGTGGTGGACCAAATGTTTGTCCATAGGCAGTGAGGCTCACATACCCAACAACAGTCTCAGGCAACAGGACAGGTATAGATGACCAAAAAGAAAGGCTCTGCTAAGGCCTCCAATTGATGGCAATGGAGAACAGCCCCCCTGCAGACTTACACAGACACACTACAACTGGTCAGGCAGTTGGATGTTAGTTCTGAAGGGTAAGAAGTCTGAAACTGAAATGTAAATAAAACCTAAGATCTGTAGTCCACTAATATGTCTCTAGTCTGCATGATAGGTCAAAATACAGAAGGAAATGGAAGCCAACAGAGTACCTGAAATAGCAGTACAGTCACAGCAAATTGTTACAGTTGTCAGATGTGCCCCCCCCCACAATCCTACGTAGAAATGTAGTAACATGGTAACACATACATGTGGGTTTAATGACAGTGGAGCACAGATTACCTGACTGGCAAATTAGCAGGATATATTGTTGCAGGTGTACAATATCCAGGGCTCTTGTGTGTTAGGTTGTTGTGTGTTGTATAATGTGTGGAAGTGGTCAGCATGTAGGCATGGAGGGTTGTGTCCCTGTGGCCTATGGCCCATACTGTTGATGACAGGGCCATGTTCTGACAACTGCAGTGCCAAACACAATGCATCCCAGCAAGACCCAATCCAGCAGTCATCCATACTCATTGTTCGGATGTAATATCTGCCACCATTTGAAAGATGGACATGCTATGAATGTGGGCCCAGATATACACACAGTACACAGGTGGAAGTACACTAGACAGAGTACGTAAAATGTAACTGTCAACTGCACACACCTTTGGAATTGTACATACAGGTTAGCAGCACATTAGTTATCTGTGTAGTATGGAATACTGATGTAGTCTGGCCAATCACTGGGAGACCACAAAAGGCACAGTTATGAAGTAATGATAAACTGCTAATGTCCGTGGACAAGCCAGCATAAGGGGGATGTCCCAGGTATATCTGTGAGTCAGCTGCAAGAAGCTTCCATAGCCCACATGCACTCAACTCACCCCACCATCAGTCACAAGCTGATCACAGGTCATATCCCTGCTGCTGGGAATGAGTACAGTATGAACCTCACTTCTGTATGGGAATACCCACAGAATACAGCATGCTGAAGAGGTGTCCCATGCAGGTGTGTCCCTAGCTGTAAGCAGCACCCTGTCAGCATCCACACCAATGGATTAATAAGAACAGGAACTGTTGCCATTAACACTTCGCCCACCTACCCTGTCATCCCAGGGGAATCCAGTGGCTTGCAGCCTGGGACTGTAAGAGTGACAAAATGCACTGGCTTGCTACAGATGGCCTACATCACTACCAAATGCCCTACAGTCCTCTGTCAAAGGCCTGTGCCTCACCCATACTGTCTTTTTTAATTTCTCCAAGTCTTTTGGGTTTCTAATACTATGACGGGAATGGACCCCATTCTTAAGTCAAAGTACAATCAAACTTCATGAAATTAGTATTGTTTCTCTCTTTGACGTTAGCCAAAAGTGCTCTTCGGAGCACCCACAATGTGCCCAGTAATGAAACCTTCTGCAATTCATACGGTGTTATATGAATTGGTAACATATCGAAATACGATTGTAAATTCTTTTTTATAAGACCAGTGGCTCCTACTACTACTGGAACTGTCTGGGTATCTTTCTTCCACATGGCTCTCATTTCTGCTTGCAGATCCAGATATTTTATAACTTTGTGTCTCTCTGTATGCAAGACACTGTAGTCACTGGGTGTGGCGATTTCAATGATCAATGCTACTTTTGTCATCTTTTCTTGGACTACTATATCTGGTTTTCTAGCATCTATCTTTTGAACTGCTGGTATCGGATGATCCCATATGATATAAACTTCATCATTTTCTATGATTCTTTGTGGCTTATGTTTCCAGTGTTTTTCAGCCACTTCGATACCATAATATTTGCTCAATCTCCAGTGTAACAGACTCGCCACATTATTATGCCTTTCAGTATACAGTCCCTCTGCCATTAGTGCATCGCAACCAGCAACAAGGTGTGTGACTGTTTCCAATTCAGTTTTATAAAATCTACATATGTCTGTTTCTCCCACATGTTCAATGGACTTTGTAAACCAGCGTGTACTTAGCCCACTACCTTGGGCTGCCAATATTAACTTTCATTTCTTAATGTGAATTCACCTCTCCTTAACCATTCCTGTGTTCATTCTTGATCTTGAAGCTCTTCCAGAAGTTTTCTATACTTGCAACTATATTTATATTGTTTCTACATTTCTTGTCTTCTCATCTGGTCCTTCACCTTATATTCTTTCTTTTCTTTTTTAGCACATTCAGTTGCTGTCTGTTTTTATCTACTTCTGGTATAATTTCCATTCCTGTTTGACGTCGATATGCTTCTGCTAAATTAAGCAGAGATGTCATTTTAGATTTATTCTCTTCATGTTTCAAACCTTTCACTATATTTGGATCCTGTCAGGTCAGCAGATATTTGTGGAGTCCCATGATTGTAGATCCATACAAGTAATCAACTTCAAGGAGGCCCATCCCTCCTTCAGAGCGGGAATATATAATCTTGCTATACACTGATTTTTATAAATCATTTGGTAAGCATGAAGCATCTTTCGTGTTTTAATATCCAATCTATCCAACACTTTTTGGGGCCAGTCAATCACTCCAAAACTATAAGTTAGGACAGGAAAAGCAAATTGATTTATGTCTTGGATCTTGTTCCTAGATGTCAATGCTGTTTTCAGGATTAATTTAAGTCTTCTAAAGTACTTCTTACTGAGCTTTATTCACATTTGTTCATGTTTTATTGACTATCCTTCATCAATTCCCAAGTATTTATAGACTCCCTCTTGCTCAAGTTCTTTTATATCACATTCTTGTCCCAAACTTATGTTTTCTGGTGCTGCAGTTTTCCTTTTTTAAAGGTTGTTTTTGCACATTTATCAAGACCAAATGATGTTCCAATATTATCTGAAAAAGTTTTGACAACCTGCAGCTGTGCCTTCAGTTCCTCATCTAATGAGCTATACAGTTTTAAATCATCGGCAAAGAGGAGATGAGAAGTCATTAGACTGCCAATGTATGTTATCTTATGGAGTCCCAAATAACAACAGTTTGCAGAAAATACATGTCCCAGGAGGTCATCTGTCTGAGAACTGATTAGCAAATGCTAACATTTCAAAGGTATCATCTTGTGGAAATTCATTCCATCAAAACTAGTACTGGATGTGTAAATGCCCTCTTTTCCCACTTTATAGCTGAACAGCGATACTGGGGTTGGTATATATAGTTGGGTGTGGATCGTGTGCATACAGCCACCGTCATTGGGGTTATTATTGTGTGTATCTCCCCGCTTAGTCAGCTGTAATACTGTACAGTTCATGTTAACATGTTAAGTAGTTGTCAATCACACTATCTGTGGTTCTACGCCACCTCACACCTTCCAAAGGATAGGGCTGTGCCACCCACACCAACACATGTATGTTTACCAAGTCAAGGACTGCACTACATTGGGGAAGGGGACATATACCCTGCCAGTACCATTGTCAATTACATTAAACTAGCAGACTGATTATTTCCTGATGTGATGCTGTGCCTATTCTGTCTTGGTGGAATTACTTAGGCTAAAATGGGTTCCCTGCAAAAGTACATGCATCCATGTGTACAGTATTCTCTGTGTATTGCATCAACACCAAAGCCTTTGTGTGTGTCTGTTATAAACAAACATGTGGTGTGTACCACCCAGTACAATTACCATTGTCCACTGTAGAAGGGCTGCTGACATCAGCCAACATGCACCCACCTGTATACACCCCTCAGACCTATCAGTCATGTGGCACATGCAGTAACTGTTATATAGACCTGTGACTTGTGTTCAGCTGTACCCAGGATATGGCATAGTCAAGGTGTCACCACAGTGCCATACCCCTTGTAGGAAACAACAACAGACCAACATCCTGCTGACACATAGGCACCTACAACACAAACAGAATACATTATGGAGACCACAATCAATCAGTGTTTATAACAGCTATAATGCATCATGGCTGGACAGCTACACATCCTGACATGTAAGCATTACACTTTAGTGCTGAAAACATGTTACACAGTATTACATTTTTACACCTTAGTACATTCACCCTGTGCATCAGAACCATATTAGCCTGTCCCTGCATCGATGTTATGAATGACAGGGATGTGGCACAGGTATCATCATATGCACAGGGTGTGTTGTGGGTTTGCCAGAGACCTAGGCTGAGCCATTTGGTTGACATCATGTGTGTGTGTTAGGGGGTTTCATTATTAATTGGGCTGTGCAGATGTGGTGTGTGTAGGTATGGGGTTGCCCCTGCTGTGATAGTGATGTGCGTGTGTATGCATGCACACAGTTCTTCCATGTGGCTTCCCTATACAGGTGTTTGTTGGACAGCTGCTGACCATACCTGGCAGGGTGTGCAGTTCACCATCTCCAGCCATGGACACAAGAACTGTGCCTGCCAGGGGTTCCACGGGCACTAACAAGTACAAGGTCAGATATGGTGCTCACCCTTATTGACATGGCACCCTCTTCCATGATATGCCATAGGGCCACAATACTGCATATGTTAACATTACACAAACTTGATATATGACAGATGACCTGTGCAATCAAATGCAATATCAAACAAATGTGTTAGTTGTGCAGATGCTGATTGAGATACATACAATATGTGGGTGGATAAGTGTGCACACCCTTAACATGATGGTTTGTTGCATCAACTAAGTGTACTACAGCAGTCACTATTCCTGGAAAGGGTATACTAGCATGGCCTATCTGCACTTGCCAGTGTTTGATCACTCCACCCTACAAATGTACTCCAACTCTGCCAGATTGCATGGTAAACTCATGTGGATAGCCCTTGGAGGTCACACAGTGCCTTCACTAATGCTGTGGAGTCAGGGCTATGTCTGCCACAATTCATGACCTTGACTGTGTGCAGATACAGCCATTCTTAGCAAGCTTTGGCTGTCTGCTTCAGTTCACTGTTGTGTTTCAGGATGGCACCCCTCCCCATCCTCAGCCTTTTTGCAGATGCTTGGCAATTATGGACCACATGAGTGTCATTTTGCAGTGTCCCAAATTCAGAGCACCATGTGTACTAGCCTAGTCCCTGCTAATGAACAGCAAAGATACAGTTGTACACTGGCACCAGCAAATTACAGATGGGGAGGATAGGCCTGAGGTGGAGTGATGTGTTGCTTGTGCAGTACATGTATCTTTATTAATACTGTCTGTAGGTTTTGAACTTGGTCTTGGTACACCATTACATATTGCAACACATGCCTTTGTGGGACTTTTGATGTTATGCATATGCTACATGTAGAGAGCCCTGGATTATGTTTCCTGTGGAACAACTTTCCCATCTGATTACCCTAAACCATAGGCCACACTTATGCAGAGTCCAAGTGATTGTCAACACAGGTACTGCACAGCCAGTACTTGCTAGATATTCCTGCAACTCCCTCAGAGTTGTGGCATGTTTCTAGGTAGCCTCCATGACCAGTTTGCAACATGTGTTGTCATCTGTCTTGAATGGCCATCTGTTTATTTTCTACATTAATGTTGTCCCATACTTCTTCATCACATACATGACTGTCTGCACTTTTTGCCATGGTATATGCAATGGTGAGGTAAGGCTGTATCTCCCACTCCTGAGTGCTACCTGTTGGATATGGGATCCATTCCATGATTTGTAAGATGTGTGCAAGCCACAGCTGCCTCTGTTGCAGGTGAGTGGGCAAATGTCATGGACATACATCTTGGACAGCAGAGCATTTCTTGGTGTGACATTGAGGACCTATACATGATGGAAGGTGCATACTCATGAAGAGTGAATGCTGTCAGTGCCTCAAAAGCTGGTTCCACAATATGTTATTTGGAGTGTGTGCACACATATGCTTCCAGTGTTTGTTAAGATATGTATTCCCCATATTTGCTGTCCTAACATAGGATTCCATATTAAACATTTATTGCTCATGTTAGGATCACATTACAGGTTAAGGGGTGTGGAATGTGGTATTGTGATATGCCGTTCTGTAGATCTGTAACAATTGTCATTATAACAGTGGTATACAGACTGTTGTAGCCACTGTATAAGGGTGATGTTTCAGACATGTTCCTACTGTAGGCCATTTGTCCCACCATTATGTTCATCTCTGTGCACACATCTTGCAATGATAGGTTGTTAGTTATACTGCAGGACTCTTACATACCCTTCAGATATGCCACCATGGTGACCACTGTGATGCAGTTTAGTTAACAGCAACAATAAGTGAACATGTACAGCATGCATTATGGGTAGGTGTGTTAAATGTGTGCATGGCAAATACCATGGCCATAACATGGCCGGTATATTGGCAAACCTGAACAAAACACACCATACTCACCAGCTACAGGCTTCTGCCCCAGAGGTATACCAGAAGGACCTATAGTTGTGTGAGATATGTGATGTCAGTAGCCACACCTGTGGCATTGGTACAGGGTGGGAGCAGCATTTCAGTACATCAACAGTACAAACCCGCAATACTACAGATTATGCACATCTGTTCACAGCAACAGACTATATATATTTTATCTCACATATGCATGATGAAACTTTACAGATGCAGATGGATAAGCAACAGTGGTCTACTGATGTGCCCTGTGGCCTTACCTGCACGCTCCTCATCCATTGTGTGGGTAGCACCACCTCCACAATGCTATCAGCTGGTTCTTGGCTTTGCTGGTGGGCAGGTGCCCCGAAGCTGGTGAGGAGCTCATCAGCATGTAACAGAGGGGGATGGATGGCATGACTCCCACCTGTGGCTAGCTGGTCCCTCCTAACTGCAGCAGCACTATGATGGAGGAGATCAGTGCAGCGATGTCGGACCTGTTCATAACTCCTGTTATGCAGGCCGACATCATTTACCCTGTGGATGAGCTTGTTCCACAGGACAGTCGTCTCCTGCAGATCATGGGCTGTACGGCCAAGGAGGGTTTGGTGGTGCTGCACCAGGTAGTTAATAATAACTTCATTTTCCTGGGGGAATACACTGGATGGCACTCTCTAGAGACATGGTACCTGAAAGACATAAAGAGGAAAAAAAGATCTGATGACCTCATACTGCAAGGATATAATAGTTGTTAATTGACATCTCTGTCCCCCCCACCATATCTGCAACAATAATCTGAACACACAACTCAATGGATATGTTTACAGCAAACCTATTGTTGGGACATATATTGTATTGTACGACAAATATTGAAATGTGTTTCTAGTCATGTTCCATGTTGAAACACTATCATTGGTGGCCTGTTGCTAACAATGTCACCTGTATGCAATTGTAAGGGCCACTATGGTTCCATATATGCATGTGTTCTGTTTGTTGTGCGACTGCTTCAAATCTGGTGTTTTGTGTTAATGGGGATATCTGTGCATGCTGTTAGAAGTAATCCTGGATTGTGTGGACCATTACTACCCACATATGTTCTAAAACTGTGACACAATAACATGCTTGAGAAGGCTGTTCCCACATAATCTAGCTGTGTTACTAGGCCACAGCACATCTGAGACCCACCCTGGGACCTCATTATCTGCTGGTCCTGTACAACCTTCAGGTGTAACCACCTCAGGGGATGGTGCTTGCCACCCCCCCCCCAGGAGCACACACAGACAGAATCTTGTCACCTGAAGTCAGGTCCAGGGTCTGGTGCATAGGGAGCTCCACAGAGAATTGGGGGATCTGTTACAACACTTTGAGGCCCTCAATACACAACTACAAAGTCCACATGCTCTTCCTGCTATGCCCCCAGTACAGTCACCTTCAGGGTCGTGAAGGTGCAGTGGTGACTGCCCATGGGTGGGGACCTTGGTCCCGCTGTTTCCATTTGGGGGCTCATGGGCTTCCACTTTCCAAACACCCCTCCCCATCCAAGGTGTTTGCCCACCACATGTGTCATATGCCATCCCTGCATGCTGACTTGTCTGTCTTCCAACCCAACCCAACCCAATCTACCTCCCCAAATATACCAATTACCAGTGTCATGATAACCCACTACTATAAAGTACTACATCATGTGGGTGTTGTCCCTTTACCCTTCCTGTATGGAAGACATATTTCCAGTGTGTGGGCAGCAGTGTTACAGACAGCAAGTAGTAATACCTCTTACAACAGGACTTGCAGACACAGGCCAACTGCATATTTGTATAAGGTTCCAGACCTAAGGACAGTGCGAGTATTACTGTTATATGCATTGAATACTGCTAGTTTTACAAGGTTTGTGTGTACATAGGTTCATAGATTCATAGGTAGATAATAGGCTATCTGCCCTAGGGCATTTATAAGCCTAGCCAGAGTGTATTTGGCTTCTGCCTCCCTATTAGATTAGCCTACTGTGCCTCTGTAAAGTAGGTCATAGAAGGTACCCTTTAATATTAACATGCTAGTTTTGCATGGAAAGCAGTCTGTCTGCATATCTTTCAACTGTGGGCCTATCCACATGATGGCCAGAGGATTGGCTATGTTTTGTCTGTTCACCGCACAGGTCTTGTCTCTGATATATCAGTGGCATTCTCTCTGTTGAGTGCTATCAGTACATGGCAACATCCATTTGTGTTTCTGACTTCATATTCCTGAGTAAGGGTATGTTGCAAGCAATCCTGTAACACCAGCAACTTTCACAGTGTATAACAGCAATATTACAAATATGGCCCTGTGTTCCAGCCTCTGTCCTCCACCTATATAACAGGCTTTGTCCAGATGTCATGCAGTAAGAAGATGTTAAGTAGTGGCCTATCTTTATTTAGTGCTGGCATTCCTGCCTTCATTCCAGTGATGATGTGGACTCCCACACAAATTGTGGGTAGAGTCCATATATATGAGGCTACAGCTGCACAAAATGTGTGTGACCTTGTTCAGTCCAGAAATCAGTGCATGTAAAACACTTATATGCCCATGTAAGACATTTTATGAGGGAGGGGTATGAATTGTTTTTAACCTAGGCTGCTACAACATGTGAGGGATATCAGTAATAAGACACATGAAGGTATATGGCTGCACATTTTCATACATTTCTCCATGGGAACAGTGGTGGGCTAGAGCTTACTGTCTTACACACAGTTCTGTTTGTCAGTGTGATAGTGATGTTTTATGTTAAGCATTGTTATGTAATAGATTGCGACAAATTAATTCTTTCCCCCCTAGGGGTTGAGTACAGAGTGTAATTGGAGGCTGCTGAACTACATCTGCAATTAATAAGGGTTGATTGGTTCTTATCTTCATGGCAAGTGTTTTTTTTTTACTGTTGCACCACTTGAAGGTCTTAGGCTAGACAGCAGCATATGTTATGTTTTCAGATTACTGTATCAAATGTTTTGTTTGAGAGTTACATTACTCAGTTATTATGTATTTCAAACACCTAACTGTTATAAGAAATGGCATATACAACTAAAATAGTACACAAATAAACATTTCTATGTTTGCAGACTTGTGTGTGGTGTCATGTCCTTTGACTTCTATGTGGGTAAATGTTTCATGCAATAATTGCCTTTTGTATGAAAGAATCAAACACTGACCATTTTAAAAGGAGGCAACTGTAGGAATACTGGCTGTTCTATATGCTGGGCACCCTCTAAATATAATCTTCTTTTACATATTTGTAAGTAGCAATACATTTATATGTGTATGTATGTGTATATACATATATATACAAATATATATATATATATATATATATATATATATATATATATATATTATATATATATATATATATATATATATATATATATATATATATATATATATATATATATATATATATATATATATATATATTTATATATATATATATATATATATATATATATATATATATATGTGTGTGTGTGTGTGTGTGTGTGTGTGTTATGTTCATTTACTTGTTTACTGCTCATCTGACATTCCCTATGGTAGACAGACTGTTCTGCATGCATGAATATGATATATGATATCATCTTGATATCATATAGCTGAGATGGCTTACTGTTTGTGTTTGTTTATATTGTTCAGGGTTGGTCAGGGTCCTGGGTTTGTTGTGTTGCTGTGTTGTGTTGTGTGTTGATCTGTTTAGCTGAAGAAGGATGATATCATCATTAACAGTGCCTTTGGTCAGAGGTTTGGTTAAATGGTTACAGGGTTTGCTGGGTTTGGTCAAGGCCAGGGGTCCTGGTCTGGGTACTTGGGTAGTTGGCTAAAAATGTCCTAAAAAGGCAGTTAGCCTAGCCTAGTACTATCCTATTATATATATATATATATATATATATATATATATATATATATATATATATTATATATATATATATATTATATACATACATTGTTGCTGGGCAGATGGGGCTGTTGGAGACAGAGTGATTAAGGCACTTTAAAGCAGTTGTAAGTGGGTTTGCATGGGTTTACGTGAAGCTAAGCGACGCTTACATGAGCTCGGCTTCACTTACGGCTGCTTATGGCCACTTAAACCCACACTAATTTCAAATAAAGAAAATAAAAAAGGGATATAGGAAAGTGGTTAAACTGGGGCAAGCAGGGGGACAAACAAGAGGAGAAACAGGTATCGATGTGTAGGACAGGTGTAGGAAAGGACCATATCTCTGCATTTCTTTGGCAGCAACAGCTGCTTTGAATGTGGGCAATTTAGAATTTGGAGCCTCACACCCTGCAGGCAGGTGTGTGGGCATCATACAATACAGATGATTGGTAGGGATAGATTGTATGATGAAGTTCTGAAGAAGTCTTGGATGACGAAAGCGCTTGACTGACTGTGTTACTACTGAGCCTTTCTTGTTGTGGAATTAAATATTTTTATTTGATACTACTGAGTCTGGTTCTTGGCTACCTGAGTGATTCTGTTTTTTCTTAGATTGTGTGATGAGTACATGTCTCCAGGCGAAATGCAGAGCTATGTATGGGACATGATTTTTTTGTGGGTCAGATGCCCTTTTTTTTAAGGTGAGAGTGGGATGTTAAGAAAGGATTAAAGGTAAGTGCGGTGTGGGAGGTTTGGTGGGAGAGGTTACATTTGCAGACAGACAAGACAGCAGACAGGGGAGGTGTATGACACATGGAGTAAACACCTTGATGGGGAGGGTGGTTGGGAATCCGAGACTCAAGAGTCCCCCAGATGGTAGTAGTGGCACTGATGTCCCCACCCAATGGCAGTCACCACTACTCCTTTACACCCCTGAAGGTGGCTGTGCTGGGGGATGGGCTGGAGGGGCCACCTGCCTCTCTATCTGTGCCATCCTGCCCTCCACCTGGCACAGGCGGTCAGCCAGCTCCATCTGGAGGACACTGCACACCATGCCACAGAGCTTGTCCCGGGTGACAACATCCTCACCGTGCCCACTTGCAGGGTGGGGTGAGACCCATCCCCTGCATAAATTCCACCCAAGGGTAGTGCAGGACCAGCAGATGAGAGAGGTCTGGGTTGGTTCCTAAATGTGCTGGGACCTGGTGCCTCAGATAGGTGGGGTGGGAGAGGCGGATCCACTGGTATCTGCCTTCCCATATGTGCTATGGTGTGGCAATTAACAATGAGTATTGGTTAGTCATGCACAACACATTACATTAGTAAAAATAGCATGCATTGATATTCCCATTTACCCAAAACAGTACAATTATAACAGTGCCATAGCAAAAAGGACCCATGCATATATGGAATGGCATTCAGAGTTGCAACAGCATGTCAGTTAGTGGTATGTCAGGCAGGCAATAAAATGATTATTCAATATTGAATATTAGTATGCACACAGTTTAAACAATGATAAACCAAATGGAACAATGGTCCCAACAGTAGAAGTTTGTTTAGGAACATATCCATGTTGGTTTCAATGTGTTGGCTGGATCAGTTGAGTGGTGGGGAAGGGAACAGATTCAATTGACAACTGCTACCAAGTATATTTGTTAGTACACTACTATTCACTACTCTACATTCTGACCACACTTACACTCTACCTGAGGCATGGGGCTGCTACAGCTCACCAACAGCTGTAGATATCAACAGAGCAATTGCACGCTTATTGTAGTTATACACATCAGACCTGTTTCTATACTAATTTCTTTTACTATGGGCCCTGTGCAGATCAACTGTGTGCACATTACATTATTGTTTCTACACATATTTCAGATTCACATATTAGTTGCAGGCCTTGTTGTGTGTGTTGTCCCTTTCACGTACATCTACTGTGACATTCTCTGTGTGCAGGTTTCTTGGCAGCTGGTGAAACTATCCAGGACAGCATGACACTTGAGAGGCTTATCTGGGCCAGACTGCAGAGTGTGGATGTCTAGCTTTCATCTATTTGTTGGACTGGGGCTGATCAACACAGCAATTGTACACCTTTCATAGTTATACACATCATACTAGTATTTCTATTCAGATTTTTTTACCTGTGTGCCCTATATGGAAAACATATGTGTTGCAGTACATTACTTTTTCTATTCAGATTGCAGTTCACAACTGTAGAACCAGGCTGAGATGTTAGTGGTGGTCCCTGGATTTGAACCGTGGTGTGTGTGCACAATTGAACTACAGGCCTAGTCCTTATCTGAGCTACTGGGAAGGTGTTGTGTGTTCCTTGTGACATTTCTATCTAGTACATATTTTTGTGCACAGTACTTTTATTATGACATGTTGCATTATTTGTTTCCCATTTTCAGTACAAATTATGCATACACAACAGATTGGTGTCACTGTTTGTAAAACGTGCACATTAGCTAGATTGCAGATTTCACCGTTTTACAACTACATACTGCAAATTAGATTCCTGAGTACACAGTGTAGGTTTTAAGTCTGCACCTGTTAACCTTATACCTTTTTCAGTACATTCACAGCTACATACTGCTGATATTGAAAGGTTAACACAGGACAATGCTGGCAGACAAACAAGTAAAACTCATTCTAATGAAAATATGTACTGTTGCTTTTTTTCAGTTATTAGACATGCCCATTCTAAAATATGCAGACAATCAGTGCTAAATCAGTTCACCTCAGTTAATGCATTCTGCAGGACATACACATTTCTATTTTTCAGGTACAAGTGAGATGACACACACCAGTGTTTGGGATCACCTTTATTACTTTTGACATACATATCTGTGTACAACTCAGAAATCCACAATTACTATTCTGCATAGGGGAATGCTTTTCATTTCTAAGTGTTACAGTAGCCCTGACATGGCACTTTCTTGGCAGGTTCACTCAGGCACACTCATACATATTATAATATTCCTCTCCTGCATATTGTACCTTGTTTGCTACTGACATCTGTATTACACAGCAGCTGGGAATATTCCATTGTAACACTGGCAGCCTGACATAGGCATTTATTCCTGACTTTTACAGCACAATTATATATACAGGCAGTACTACCATTACAATAATTTTTATTTCTTACTGCTAATATTAAGGGGTATTCTGTACTCACCATACTGCCGATGCAGCCAGGCTAGACACTGGACATGAGCCTTAATATTCTGAGACATTTCCGCAGCAGCTGTATGGGGAGACATCACACATTAATCACACCTGCACAGTCACAAGTTGAACTTTTTCCATACTTAGAGATACATAAGACTGCATACTTACAGACAGGTGCGACATCCTGCGCTCGGGCTTCTTGGATCCACTGGTCCAAGAGTGCAAGCCTCCTCTGCTTCAGTTCGGTCTATTGGTGATGTACCTGCTCAACAGTCTGAGGTATGCCAGTGGCACTGGTGAGACTACATGCAAGCTGGTCCCAGGCCTCCACTTTGTACTGCGAGCCCTGGTACTGGCCCTGCAGCAGCCTGCCATTATTTATTTTACTAGGAGCCCAACCATGACCCTGGACTCCTGGATGTTCCAACGTTGGGCTCAGAAGCAAACACCTTCATCGACACCAGACAATTTGTCCTGCGCTGAACAATCCCAAATGATTATGGCTGTATTTTTGCCTGTGCAGTTTAAATAGGGCAGTTTTCCCACACTTTTTCTTGATTGGCCAGTTTTAATATGCTGAACTATGCCTAGCTATGGGCAAATCCGCATAGCAATGCCTACACCAGGTAAGCACAGCTGAAAGCTGGTAAGCAATGCTTACACTAGCAAAACATTGCTTAAATCAATTTTTTTCATTACATTTATAAAGTACTTTTTACAGTTATATTTTACATATTCCCACCCCTACTGTGCTATACATGAGCCATTTGACTGACATCTATTATTCAAATTCCTTAAAAGTTTATCAAATAAATTATCAGAGGGGGATTTGTGCCGAGCATGTTCTACATGCTAAACCATGGCAGTACCACTACGATACAGCCACTTGATGACATTTTGTATCACAGTAACACTTGTCTATTATTTTCAGGATTTCAGCCAGACTAAGCATTGTGGCACGCCGCTCAAACAAGCTGCACACCACTTAAACTTCGGATTTATTTGATGAAAAATAATTTTTTTTGTATTTTTATTGCTTTCCTCTGCCCTACTTCTTTCATGCATGTAGGACAAGAGTGCATACATTCAGGGGTGTGCACTTGAAGGCTGCTACCTGCTAGATGTTTGTGTTTTGTATTTTTTGTTTTTTTTCAGTGTACGCGGACACTGAAATATTAGCTACTTACATTTCAGTATCTGCGGACACTGGTTTAGCATATAATATTAGAGCCAGGCTCTAATATTATATACATTGACACTCATCTGTGTCACAAAGTGTCATACAGCACTTTCTGAGCAAAGGGTGCATGTTAAATGTTCAGGCACTTCTGGCACATGCCCCCTGCACTCGTTCCTGGGTCATGTCCATTTAGATTACATAGCAGCACGCCTTCATGCATATGCAAGGTGCGCTGCTATTCTAAACGGACACGAACCACTCTGTGCAAGAATAGTCTTATTCTTACATGGAGTTTTGTGAATCCTGGGGACATTGTTTGTTTTCATTTAAATCACAGCTTATTTTTTGATATTTTGCAACACCCAATTTTGGGTTTTACACTTTTGTAATAGGGCATCATTCTGAATGGTGCAAGCTGATTTTGAGAAACATCAGCTTATCCATATTCTTGATATTCTCTTCTTTCACTGAATTTTGTAATAACAGGACCAATGGTCTTTCATAATAAAAGTTGATAAGTGGATAATTGCTATGCAAGATGCTGACGTGATTTAGGATTGGCTGTACTGGATTTTTTTCAACAGTGGCTTATCATGGACAGTGAAATGCATAGTGACATTCATTTAGTCTCTGATTGTTTCTGATGTCAGGACCATTACTGTAGCAAGATCTTCTAAACCTTCCTAATCAAATATATCAACCTAAACTCTAACATTAGACCACATAGTTGTCTGCTGTCATGCTATGCATCAGTAGTTCTGGCCTCAATTACTCAAGAATCAGCAGTGGTAGTAACATGATCATCAGCATCAGAAGTAACATCTTCCATTTCAGGAAAATACCTTAACATGCCAGCCTGCTAAGAAGTATTTATTGATCTGAGGCAGAAAAGAAGTGGTTTTGTTCCTCTGTATTCCAGTAAATCCTAAGTTAGCTCTTCAGGTTATATTACACTAGGTCTTTAAGGTCATGATATTTAAATAACGATTGCATGATGATCAAAATATAGACCCAAGGAACAGAGAAAATGTAATGTGTTGCTTTGTATGTATACAGAAGCCAGTTCTCAGAATTATATATTTTCATTTTTTTTAATTATTTTCAGCCAATGTTTCTGTATATGGATTAATATAACTAAAATCTCTGATAAGACTTGGGTATGCCCATGTAATTTCCTCCAGTTGTTTTAGAACTGAAGTTGTATAGGCCATCAAACATATCTGGTTGGGTCAGGAGCGACCTTAGGTCAACTGGTACCCTAGGCAAAAGGGCTCCATGGCACTCCCACCACACCACCTGGTGCCCCCATCCTGGTCTACCTAAACCAAATAAATACTGTAAAAGTGCCCTTACTAGACTGGCACCTTAGGCAGCCACTTAGCTGGCCTATGCCTAAGGCCAGCTATCAGTTGGGTTAACAGCTTATCCACTTTTCAGGATCATTTTGCAGTGTTTACTACTCATTTGTTTTTTACTGCCTTGCACAAGCACCCATTTTATAATAGAAAAATTACCATTATTGGTAGACTGAATTAATTCTCCACATAAATCTGTTGTGGGTCATAAAACCAAAGGTACATAATCTATATATATATATATATATATATATATATATATATATATATATATATATATATATATGTGTGTGTGTGTGTGTGTGTGTGTGTGTGGGGGTTTGTTTGTATATGTATAACTTAGATAGCCAACCATACTAGCATGGCATGAATAAGTGGAAAGAAACCAAAGTATCCAGATACCTCCACAGAGACATGAGAAGAACATGTAAACTTCCCACAGATAACAGTAATAAGTTAGGAATGAATCCTGAACCCTGGAACTATGAAGCATAAACTTTATACACTAAGCCATGGCTACTATATAACCCACAGTGCCTCTCATTGTTAACATGGGTATTATTATCTCATTGCTAGTAGGAGTATTGACTTTATTGTTGAGAGAAGTCATGTACAGTACTTTTTAAATTTCTTTTATCATCTACTACCTTTAAACAATTAGCCCTCAGACACCTGACTTTCCCATTCATTACTGTGTGGGGCATGAACCATTGTAGGAATTCCTCAACTAGGCAGCCGTAAGGATTTTTGTGGTTTTAGCTATAACTCTTTCTCATTAGCCATTGTGCATACTTGCAGATGCAAAAAACTGCATAGCCTTTATACATTTTCCCACACATGCCTCTTGAAAGCTATGACACAAACACAGATGAACAGAGAAAGGCACACATCCCCTGCTCATATGCTGCATGCCATGTACATCTCTCTCATGTAGAAATTAGTATTGCACCAAGGCCGACCACACACACACACACACACACACACACACACACACACACACACACACACACACACACACATACACGACAGATGAGCCAGCATCAGCCAGTCAATACCATCCTGTCTTATTTGTTCTTCCAGTGCTTGGATTGCTAGTTGATCCCAGACTGGCAAGATCACAGTCAGGTTTCATCTCTCTGCACCATAGCACCAACAATGTGTACTTTACATTTTTATCTCTGTAAAGGAAATTTCTATCCACCTGTTAAGAATGCACATACCAAGCATTGCGCACAGATGTCATATCTGTGTCAAAGTTTTTTTATAACCTTTGCAGTGATGTCAGACCTATAAATAGATCTTGTAGACATTTAGTATTTAATCAGTCGTGGAACGTGTCTCTAATTCCCACAAACTGTGCAGAATTAAATGCAGTGTTGTCTGCTTGTGAACTGTGACACATCCCTGTCTACAACTGCTGCAACTTCTAGCACTGCCTTTGCAGGCACAAAATAAAACTGCTAATGATAATAAGGAAGAGGAGATGGGTTGGGAGGAAAGCCACTCAGTCACAGGCCAACCATGGTTTAGTACCTAGGTATGATAGGGATTGTTACCCTATGAAAACTTAAGGTATTCATATAGAGGACTGTATATGCTATCACAAATCATATAAAGCAATGTTTAAGGAGAAAAGTTATACATGGGACAATTTATTTCAGTGTAATCTTATTAACCCTTAGGATCCAGCAGACAATCAGTGGTTAACAAGTCATCTGTCACATTACTTATGGAATTTCCCATTACACGCTTTGATTTTAACATTGTTATAGCAACATGCCTGAGTTGTGAATCTTCATCCTGAATAAGTAGACTAAGCTTCTACAAATGTGAAAACTGAATAGTTGAAATTAAAAGCCAATAAAAAACACTCTCTTGGCTCTCACCCAGCATACTGCCACATTAGATGAAATAGTGTTATCATACTCAGTAGCACCTCAGCCACTTCATGGTTTTATAAATTACAGAGTCCTCAACTCTTGTACTACATTATGTCTACAAACAAAGGAACAGGATGATGATGTTGATGATGATGATGAAGATGGTGATGATGATAGTTCTTATGAGATCAAAAATTAAATATGGTTATTTGTAAACCTCAGTCTCATGGATATTGTATGCCTGTTGAACTCTTTCTGGCTGTGCAATATCCATTTGTGCACAGTTTACAGACAACCCTATAATGCAGATTTCATCTTAACTGCTGCACTGTCACATAATGGTGTCACTTTTTGATGGGTACTGCAGAAGCTACATTCCCCCAGTACTTTATTTTTCTTAGCCTTTTCCTGCCCTAAGACTTTTATATACATGATAGATATCTATAGCTATATATCTAGACATATATCTATATCTATATCTATATTTATATATGTGAGTGTTTGGATATATATCAGTTCTATTGGCTTGGGCAACATCTGTTTTATCAACCAAATTTGGTCGACATCTATTTAATCAACTGCATTTGGTCAACTATACAGATGGTCAATAGGTGTGCAAGATCAACAGTTCTCAGGTAGGAAAATATTCCCTTTCCACTGGGATTATGCTTTCTGTGTATGTGTGTGTCTGTGTGTGTGTGTGTGTGTGTGTGTGTGTGTGTGTGTGTGTGTGTGTGTGTTGGGGGATGGGGTGGGGGTGATGTCATTCATGTGTTTTTTTTTAAGTAATATTTGCATGTGCCAAGAATCAACCTTAGAGGATGTGTATTAGGAAGTCAATATACTTGGAAGTTAGTGTTTCTGTTTGACATGTGTGCTAGTTGACCAGCTGAAAATAAATTGTATATATATATATATATATATATATATATATATATATAAACACACATATATATATATATATATATATATATATATATATATATATATATATATATATATATATATGCATACACACACACACACACACACACACACACACACACACACACACACACACACACACACACACACACACATACAAGTGCACAAACATATACTCTTTTTAAGTAGCAATAGTTATTCTGGGCTCCACTGACTTAGTAACTCTGTAGAACAGTATAGTGCAATCATTGGCCCTATTGTTTCTCTTATGCTGGTAGTCTCACTACTTTGCATTTTTTTGTCATGTGTCAACATTGTTATTCTTCCAAGCAATGTTTCTGACATTTGTTTCTTTTGTCTTTTTCTTGTTCTTCTGGCTCACCAAAATTATTCTTGTTGAGTGCCAATTTGCTTATTTATTACAATTAATTATATTCTTGAATCCTATGCATGTCTCATGCATGTTTGTGCCAATGTTCCACACTGGTGCCAGTTATCTCCCATGATCATTTTCTATCCATCCAAAGATTTTGGGTCTTACCTGACCCCAGGAGCAGCCATTGCATTCTACATAGTTTACCAGCCAAGTAAGGTTTGGAAGTAGACTGCCAGAGCTTATCCATATTATTGATAATCTCTTCTTTCACTGAATTTTGTAATAACAGGACCAATGGTCTTTCATAATAAAAGTTGATAAGTGGATAATTGCTATGCAAGATGCTGAAGTGATTTAGGATTGGTTGTACTGGGTTTTTTTTCAACAGTGGCTTATCATGGACAGTGAAATGCATGGTGACATTCATTTATTCTCTGATTGTTTCTGATGTCAGGACCATTACTGTAGCAAGATATTCTAAACCTTCCTAGTCAAATATATCAACCTAAACTCTAACATTAGACCACATAGTTGTCTGCTGTCATGCTATGCATCAGTAGTTCTGGCCTCAGTTACTCAAGAATCAGCAGTGGTAGTAACATGATCATCAGCATCAGAAGTAACATCTTCCATTTCAGGAAAATACCTTAACATGCCAGCCTGCTGAGAAGTATTTATTGATCTGAGGCAGAAAAGAAGTGGTTTTGTTCCTCTGCATTCCAGTAAATCCTAAGTTAGCTCTTCAGGTTATATTACACTAGGTCTTTAAGGTCATGTATTTAAATAACGATTGCATGATGATCATAATATAGACCCAAGGAACAGAGAAAATGTAATGTGTTGCTTTGTATGTATACAGAAGCCAGTCCTCAGAATTATATATTTTCATTTTTTTAATTATTTTCAGCCAATGTTTCTTCATGGGATTTTGTGATTTAAAAAGAGGCATGAAATAATGCTCTGTATATGGATTAATACAACTAAAATCTCTGATAAGACTTGGGTATGCCCATGTAATTTCCTCCAGTTGTTTTAGAACTGAAGTTGTATTGGCCATCAAACATATCTGGTTGGGTCAGAAGCAACCTTAGGCCAACTGGTACCCTAGGCAAAAGGGCTCCATGGCACCCCCACCACACCACCTGGTGCCCCCATCCTGGTCTACCTACACCAAATAAATACTGTAAAAGTGCCCTTACTAGACTGGCACCCTAGGCAGCCACCTAGCTGACATATGCCTAAGGCCAGCTATCAGTTGGGTTAACAGCTTATCCACTTTTCAGGATCATTTTGCAGTGTTTACTACCCATTTGTTTTTTTACTGCCTTGCACAAGCACCCATTTTATAATAGAAAAATTACCATTATTGGTAGACTGAATTAATTCTCCACATAAATCTGTTGTGGGTCATAAAACCAAAGGTACATAATCTATATATATATATATATATATATATATATATATATATATATATGTGTGTGTGTGTGTGTGGGGGGGGGGGGGTTGTTTGTATATGTATAACTTAGATAGCCAACCATACTAGCATGGCATGAATAAGTGGAAAGAAACCAAAGTATCCAGATACCTCCACAGAGACATGAGAAGAACATGTAAACTTCCCACAGATAACAGTAATAAGTTAGGAATGAATCCTGAACCCTGGAACTATGAAGCATAAACTTTATACACTAAGCCATGGCTACTATATAACCCACAGTGCCTCTCATTGTTAACATGGGTATTATTATCTCATTGCTAGTAGGAGTATTGACTTTATTGTTGAGAGAAGTCATGTACAGTACTTTTTAAATTTCTTTTATCATCTACTACCTTTAAACAATTAGCCCTCAGACACCTGACTTTCCCATTCATTACTGTGTGGGGCATGAACCATTGTAGGAATTCCTCAACTAGGCAGCCGTAAGGATTTTTGTGGTTTTAGCTATAACTCTTTCTCATTAGCCATTGTGCATACTTGCAGATGCAAAAAACTGCATAGCCTTTATACATTTTCCCACACATGCCTCTTGAAAGCTATGACACAAACACAGATGAACAGAGAAAGGCACACATCCCCTGCTCATATGCTGCATGCCATGTACATCTCTCATGTAGAAATTAGTATTGCACCAAGGCCGACCACACACACACACACACACACACACACACACACACACACACACACACACACACACACACACATACACGACAGATGAGCCAGCATCAGCCAGTCAATACCATCCTGTCTTATTTGTTCTTCCAGTGCTTGGATTGCTAGTTGATCCCAGACTGGCAAGATCACAGTCAGGTTTCATCTCTCTGCACCATAGCACCAACAATGTGTACTTTACATTTTTATCTCTGTAAAGGAAATTTCTATCCACCTGTTAAGAATGCACATACCAAGCATTGCACACAGATGTCATATCTGTGTCAAAGTTCTTTTATAACCTTTGCAGTGATGTCAGACCTATAAATAGATCTTGTAGACATTTAGTACTTAATCAGTCATGGAACGTGTCTCTAATTCCCACAAATTGTGCAGAATTAAATGCAGTGTTCTCTGCTTGTGAACTGTGACACATCCCTGTCTACAACTGCTGCAACTTCTAGCACTGCCTTTGCAGGCACAAAGTAAAACTGCTAATGATAATAAGGAAGAGGAGATGGGTTGGGAGGAAAGCCACTCAGTCACAGGCCAACCATGGTTTAGTACCTAGGTATGATAGGGAATGTTACCCTATGAAAACTTAAGATATTCATATAAAGGACTGTATATGCTATCACAAATCATATAAAGCAATGTTTAAGGAGAAAAGGTATACATGGGACAATTTATTTCAGTATAGTCTTATTAACCCTTAGGATCCAGAAGATAATCAGTGGTTAACAAGTCATGTGTCACATTACTTATGGAATTTCCCACTACACTCTTTGATTTTAACATTGTTATAGCAACATGTCTGAGTTGTAAATCTTCATCCTGAATAAGTAGACTAAGCTTCTACAAATGTGAAAACTGAATAGTTGAAATTAAAAGCCAATAAAAACACTCTCTTGGCTCTCACCCAGCATACTTCCACATTAGATGAAATAGTGTTATCATACTCAGTAGCACCTAAGCCACTTCAAGGTTTTTTAAATTACAGAGTCCTCAACTCTTGTACTACATTATGTCTACAAACAAAGGAACAGGATGATGATGTTGATGATGATGATGAAGATGGTGATGACGATAGTTCTTATGAGATCAAAAATTAAATATGGTTATTTGTAAACCTCAGTCTCATGGATATTGTATGCCTGTTGAACTCTTTCTGGCTGTGCAATATCCATTTGTGCACAGTTTACAGACAACCCTATAATGCAGATTTCATCTTAACTGCTGCACTGTCACATAATGGTGTCACTTTTTGATGGGTACTGCAGAAGCTACATTCCCCCAGTACTTTATTTTTCTTAGCCTTTTCCTGCCCTAAGACTTTTATATACATAATAGATATCTATAGCTATATATCTAGACATATATCTATATCTATATCTATATTTATATATGTGAGTGTTTGGATATATATCAGTTCTATTGGCTTGGGCAACATCTGTTTTATCAACCAAATTTGGTCGGCATCTATTTAATCAACTGCATTTGGTCAACTATACAGATGGTCAATAGGTGTGCAAGACCAACAGTTCTCAGGTAGGAGAATATTCTCTTTCCACTGGGATTATGCTTTCTGTGTATGTGTGTGTGTGTGTGTGTGTGTGTGTGTGTGTGTGTGTGTGTGTGTGTGTTGGGGGATGGGGTGGGGGTGATGTCATTCATGTGTTTTTTTTTTTTTTAAGTAATATTTGCATGTGCCAAGAATCAACCTTAGAGGATGTGTATTAGGAAGTCAATATACTTGGAAGTTAGTGTTTCTGTTTGACATGTGTGCTAGTTGACCAGCTGAAAATAAATTGTATATATATATATATATATATATATATATATATATATATATATATGTATATATATATATATATATATATATATATAAACACACACATATATATATATATATATATATATATATATATATATATATATATATATGCATACACACACACACACACAAGTGCACAAACATATTCTCTTTTTAAGTAGCAATAGTTATTTTGAGCTCCACTGACTTAGTAACTCTGTAGAACAGTATAGTGCAATCATTGGCCCTATTGTTTCTCTTATGCTGGTAGTCTCACTACTTTGCATTTTTTTGTCATGTGTCAACATTGTTATTCTTCCAAGCAATGTTTCTGACATTTGTTTCTTTTGACTTTTTCTTGTTCTTCTGGCTCACCAAAATTATTCTTGTTGAGTGCCAATTTGCTTATTTATTACAATTAATTATATTCTTGAATCCTATGCATTTCTCATGCATGTTTGTGCCAATGTTCCCCACTGGTGCCTGTTATCTTCCTTGATCATCTTCTATCCATCCAAAGATTTTGGGACTTACCTGACCGCAGGAGCAGCCATTGCATTCTACATAGTTTACCAGCCAAGTAAGGTTTGGAAGTAGACTGCCAGACCATTATTCCTATCAAAACACAACCATGGACAGTTTGAGGTTTGTAATCCACCTGCTGGGTGTCTTTGGATAAGATGGTGTACCCAGAGAAAACTCATGCCAAAACAAGGATGATATACAGGATCCACAAAGAAGACATCTCAACCATGAACCAAACCAATGAACCCCTTGCTGTAAGGTGATGGTGCTACTCATTGTACCACTGTGCTCCCTTTTTTTACCACTGTGCCTCAAATGCCTAACTGCAGTGCAATCTGTTGTTATTCTTTGAGCAGCATGGCAGGTCAGACATAAACCATATATCTTGATTTCTATTATATACCTATACATTGTTTTCATATTATCTGTTTGTAGAAGACTAAATAAAGAGAACAGTTGCTTAGACAACAGTAGTTGTATAAATTAAGGAATATTTGTATAGACTTACTTCTTTGACTAAAATAAAGTACCTTTTGAAAAACTCCTACTTTGTTTAGAAAATTCTTTATACAGTAAGCATGCAAATCTAGAAGTCTTATGGGGATATAATAAGATGAAGTATTTATGAGCATGGATTAAACAGTCTTCTGTTATGGCAGTAAGGATATGTGGGAAGAGACTAAACACAAGATAATAAGGAAGAACTGGAATCTCTTGTTTATGGATATGGATAGTAAGATACAAGTGGTGAAAATGGTTTTAGTCCATTTAGCTGTATATACAAGTCAGGCATATTTTTATCAACCAGAGCAGAAGTCATGGATAATAGTTAATAAAGCACTGAAGGAATTTATCTGGGAAAGCAAGAGGACAATGATAAGTTGATCATCCCAATAGAAAAGGCTGGATTGGGATTACCTGATATGAAGGGATATATTAGAACCACACAGTTAAAGCTCTTATACATAACACAAGCAGAAGGTGGAAAGAGATGATGATGATGATTATGATGATGAAGCTTGGTGGAAGTTCAAGAAATTTAGGAGTGCGTGAGATTTTGGATGTAGATCCTTAAGGAGAATAATAACAACCAGGCAGAACAGTATATTCATTAAATTGCAGAAAGTATACTAAGACCTAAGCCAACGCGCCAATGGAGAAAAGAGATTTTGCCAGAAGGGATGACTGCAATTAGAGGCACAGAAAACAGGCAAGAGGGGGCATGAATTTATTGCAGAAAACCGGTGAAGAAACCAAGGTATTGGAAGCAAATAACTAGAGAAGGAAATGTAATAGTGTGGGAAGAGGTCAAGAAGAAGTTTGGACTGCAGGTTAGAGACTGTGTTCCTCACTAGGGATTGATATTAGACCACAGGTAAAAAGAAAGGGATAAGGGTGTCTTAAGTGAAAGACACTGCTTTTAAAAAAAGGGAAAATTAGTAGGCCATATAAAATACTGCACTATACTATAACTATAGCTATAAGAATTGATCAGAGGAGGTAAGAAAGGAGTTGGAATAGAGACTGGAATAGAAATTTACAAGAGAAAAATGGGAAAACATATGTGTCTCCTAACTATGCAATGCTCAGATGGTTTAGTATTTTTGCTTCAAAGTGCTTGCATAGTCATGTTTATACCCAGGCAGACTTCAAAAAAAATTTCCTCAGGTAGATAGCAAATGTTAGAGATGTGATGGGGATGAAAGAGGTAACTGGAATTTTTTTTTCTTTTTATGGTGGGGGGGTGAGTGTAATTAGTTGACAAGTTTTAACAAATCCCTACAGAGCATTCTGTCAGAAATATTTGGAGGGCAAATTGTTGTAAACAAGGAAAGGATTATTTTGAGCTGGGTTACATGATCTGAATTGTCCAGGCAGAGTAAGGCCTTAATACATTTAATTCTGTTGGCTGCCAAAAAGCAATTACTAGAAAATGGAAATCAAAATCTAAACCATCTGTATTTGAAGTTTTGAATATTGTAAAAGAGATCAAAGAAGCAAAACAGGGATGTTTAAAAGGGAAGGAGCAAATTACACAGAAATAAAATGAAATTGTGGGAACAATACATGCAGAATAATGTTCAAGTAGGCTAGGAGGAGTGAAGTTTATGGGAAGGGAGAAAATGAGCAATTTATGTAATGCTGGACTGAATAACAGGTACAAAGAAAGAATAGGTCTGTAATGTATAATGTATGTAAATGGAAAAAGATGTTAATATTATTTGTTTATGTGTGCTTATGTTTAAGTGATAGTTTAATGAAGGTGTTTAAACAAATGTGTGTAAGCTCATCAAGTTTCCTTTTTGCTGCCACTCCCATTCTTGGATGGATTTTATATACTGGCATGGGTGTTAATATGCTTAAAGCCAAGCATGGATAGTGTCATTAAAAGCAGAAAGATCCTAAAAGAAAAATCCGGTAAAAACTTGTAAGCAGACTCTAAAATACATTGTGTAAATTAAGCAGTATGGACAGAAATCACTCAGAAGGAGACAGCATGGTCAAGATATTAGTGGAGTAGAAACAGTTTGAAGAAGCTCTTCAGGAAATTGTTTATACTCAGATGAGAATTTAAGTAACACCATGTAAAATTAAGTAAATATGACTAGAAAATAACACAATATTGAATTCTAACTGAAACCAAGGCCTTTTGCATAAAGATATGCAGCACGTTGGTGAGCTGTTTCCATGACCATGCAATATGCTAATGAGGCGGTCTGGGGCAGAGACATATGCTATCAGCCATGTGCTCTCCCAGAGGCATATACTAATTAGCTATGTGCTCTCCCCTTGGAACTCTCTGTGGTAAAGCATTTGCATAGCTGAGTGACTGAATCATCAACTGCATAGTTTAGGACAGCTGCTCCTGGCCACTCCTGGTAATGAACACAGCAAAAAATTATGAAGTATTAGGTGGCTGTCATACTTCCATATACCCCTAGACTAACAAGTAAAGTCTGCAACATTGGGTCAGGGTAACCACTAGCTACTGAAAATAACTCTAAATATGTGGGTTGGGGGTGCCACTAGCCAGCAAGGATGACTATAATAATATGGATTGGGAGGAACACTAACTACTAGGGATTACTCTAAAGAGGTGGGTTCAGGGAACACTAACCACCAGATAACCTTTATCATCATGCCTTAATGGCACTTTAAATGGACTGGGGGAGCCACTAGACATTGGGGAAAACTCTGATATGGGTCATGGGGAACACTAGATAGCAGGGATACTTAAAAAATGTGATACAAGGAACCACTAGACAACAAGGATGCTATAAGTAACATCCCTTAAAAGCACTAAAAGGGAGACCAAGCCCATGCCTCCTCACCTCCCATGGGGAATATTAGTCTTTTATGTCACTGCTAGACATCAGGGATCTAATATAATACATATCAAGAATTAAGAAAAAAATATAAAGTGTAAAGGGGAAAAAGCTTCAACCCCTGCAACATTACCACAAAAGAAAATCAACATGATCCCACTGCAGTAACTAAAATGTTAGTGGCACATGCTTCTTTAACATATAATGAGGGTCTTGGACATTATTCAATGCTTGCGACAGTCTGTTACTTATGAGAGAGAGGAGAAGGGATCATTAGGCATACCTCTACCGTAAATCAAGAAAAAGCCAAAATTCATTGTTAAAAAAATCCGTTAAACTTAGAACATTGCTAGTATAGCAATGTTCACACTACCCTGTATTTTCTGAAGGATATGCAGTGTGAAACTATGTCTGGCGTTAATGACTGACCGACTGTAATCATCTGTGATTTAAGAAGACAAGACAAAGTAAACAATGGGGATGCTGTCCCAAGACATGGATGGGGATGGGTTATGTGGTGTGTGTGTGTGTGTGTGTGTGTGTGTGTGTGTGTGTGTGTGTGTGTGTGTGTGTGTGTGTGTGTGTGTGTGTGTGTGGAAGAGTGAATGGGGGTGGCATTGCCAACATTATGAGGCTGACGCCACTGTTAACAACTGTGGGAAAGTGGTGATCTGTACTTGTGATAGTGATTGGTAATTAAGAGACATACAAATTAGCCAGTGTTGAGGTATTTTCTCATTCCTGCTAATGTGTGTCTGAACTGCAAAATTCCACATTGTGGAAACTGGGCCTTTTTACCACAGTCCTTTAGGCAAGTGGTGGGCATTCTTTCTGAATTCCCTGGATTTTTTTTTTTTTTTTTAGTGAAGTGAAATAATTTAAGAGAAGCAATATTCCTGTTATTTTGTGAAGAAACTGAGAAGACTGCTTGCCAGAATGTGCACAAATAAACTGTCACAAGAAGAACCTGCCTTAAGAAAACATGTGCAACAACTGCTTACATTTATGGAAAAACTAACAATAAAATAGAATTATACAAGAGTAAAACAGAAAATGCCCACAAGTCCTCACATTTTCTAGTTATTGGACTTGTGTTGCAATAGTTACACATCAGAACAAATGATAGCAAACTGCTAAATAATGGAAGAATGCCCTATCTCCTATTAGTTTTGGCATTTCTAATCAGTTTAACATAGCTCACTAGAAAAAAATGAGCTTCCATCCACTTGGTCTCTCTATTTTCTACTTCTTGAAGCAGCCCCTGCATCTATACATATTAAAATAAATGTGAGCCTACTGGGTCTTATATCAATGGCACTAGTCTTTGCCATGGGCGAACATTGTTCTGTCTTTTATCTTTTCATCTAAGACCCAACATGTGCATTAATTTCATTTCATTTTCTAAACTACTTAACCCATACAAACGTATTTCACCATGACCACCCAGACAGTCCTATTTTTCTTTCTTGTTTGTGCAGCTTCCTAAGTGACATGCATTTGAAAAGTCAAGTTCTTAGGTGAAGTTAACTGTTCATCTGATTCCATGTGCACTAGTGTAACAAGTAGGCCCTAACCTGACTTTCTATCACCATAAGTACTTTGTATTCATATTTAAATTGTTTAAACTATTGACATGTGCATAGTGTAGTCACCCTTTGTTGTTGGAGAAGACTGTCAGGAGTGATTTGTGACAGACGAGTACCAGTAAGAGTGAAAGGGACAGTCTACAAGAGGGTAGTGAGACCAGCTTTGTTATATGGGTTGGAGACAGTGGCACTGACAAAAAGGCAGGAGTCAGAGCTTGACGTGGCAGAGTTGAAGATGTTAAGATTTGCACTGGGTGTGATGAGGATAGACAGGATTAGGAATAAGTATAATAGAGGTTCAGCCCAGGTTGGAAGGTTGGAGAAAAAGCCAGAGAGGCAAGATTACGTTGGTTCGGACATGTGCTGAGGAGGGATGCAGAGTATATTGGGAAAAAGATGCTAAGGATGAAGCTGCCAGGTAACAGAAAAAGAGGAAGGCCTAAGATAAGGTTTATGGATGTGGTGAGAGAGGACATGCAGGTGGTTGGTGTGATAGGGCAAGATGCAGAGGACAGGAAGAAATGGAAACAGTTGATCTGCTGTGGCGACCCCTAACAGGAGCAGCCGAAAGAAGAAGAAGAAGAAGATATAGATACTTTTTTAACTAATATTGATCTCCCTCAAATTTCTGAAGACCTACATCAGTACCTTGTGAAGTAATTCTGAGTCTCATAAATACATATAGTTATAGATAACCTCTCATCAGACAATCCACTATGACTGCACAGACTTGTGACTTTTTCAGATTTTATAAAAGGCATTTGCTATCTTTTTTTAAGGGAATCCAGAAGGGTAGCTTTCCTGAAGATTGCAACTGAGCTAAAATCGTAATGTTTCCCAAAACACAACATGGTTCAATACAAATACAGCCTAGTTCATTTCTGTAGACAGAATTAAAATTATCTGCAAAACTCCTAGCCTCTAGATTTCAGAAAGTGATCCCATAATTAGTATCTGGAAATTATTTGGGGTTCACTAAGGGATGTACAGGGACCCTGGACCTTATACATCTTTGGCTGAATATTCAGAAATTGACTCTAAAAATTAATAATTTGACTGTAGCTGTTTTATTGGCTTCCATAAATCACAGTGCAAGCCCAATTCTTCATATATATGGTAGGAGAGGCTGAGATAATAAAGTTAGAAAAGGTGGAATAGGAAGCATTGAAAAACACACTAAGGTAATGTCAAGCAGTAGTGTCAGTGATGCAATATGTGGCACACTTGTCCCTGGTGCTGGCAGATCAGTAAGCTCTGGGTTCTATTACCACTGCAAGTGAGTAGTTGGTTTCCAGTACTGATGCTGCAGTGCAGCACGGTGGTGGGCAGCTGTCCTTTGGATGAGACATTGAATAGAGGCCCCATATGTCTGAGTTGGTGGCAGTTCGGGCAAATGTAAAAGATCTTATGGCAAGTTCCAAAATGTGAAGGGGAAATTCCCTAGTACCCTGATCTAATTTCCTTTAGCAGTATAAATGCCACCTTTGGTCTCCTCTGAAGCCAGATCATTAGTGAGACTAATCTAGCCAACAAAGGCTTTTTTAAAAGTAAAGAATGATAAGTAGAGAAAATAATATTGCATATTTATTTGTTTGGAAAACTCACATTTTTATATAAGATAATAAAGAGTATCTGGAGAAGGTAGTGGAGGTAGAAGGAGAAGGACAGGTTGCAGGGCCAGACAAACATAACATGCAGACACAGAGATAAAGGGTTAGTGTTGACACAAAACGTAGACAAAGTTGGAAGAACACTAACAGACAGAGGTTGGACAACTGGTGATGGGGTGGACTGGGCAACAGACAATGTAATGGGAATGACACATAAGGCTGGGGGACTTCAGAATACAGAAAAGGGCATAGAACATAACAGATGCCAGAGTGGCAAAAGGTTCAAGCCACATGGGCAGCAATCATACTAGTCACTCATGTCACGTGCATGCTGCTTCTCTGGCAGACCAGTAGTAAACATCTACCTGTCATTTGACTCAGCCCACCACACCGGGAAGTGCTCCATGATGCTGAGGTGACTGCCTAGCTGCCAGTTATAAAAGTAGACACCAGCTTCTGCAATTGATAATTGAGGCCACAAGGGATCCCTCAAGAATGCTATCAGAAGAGAAGCCTTTACTCTTTTCCTGAGAAGTAGCCATTGATGCCACTAGTGAACCTTCCAAATAACACTCAGCAGGGTGACCTCTGTCTTCCTGTTGTGAGCCAAGCCCAATGACTGCTGTTGTCCTGTTGTCAGAGGCATCAGTCAGTATAGACTGAGATGTAGTGTAATCCCAGAATTCTTCAGAATGCCAAATGTTTACACCAGAAACACATTTAATGGAATGTTAATCTAAGCTAAATTAATAGCGTGTTACTGTGTACTATTATCAGAATGTGTGTTATTATGTACTAATTATCTGTATTCTGTGTCTGTGCTTTGTGGAGCTTTTCTCCCTGGGCCTCCCACTGGAAACGGGTTATGTCAAACTCAGTTGGACTCTCCTAGTAAACAAAGGCAAATAAATAAATAGCTGTCACATTTTCATATTATGTAGCATGCTACACATGAGACACAATTTATTCAGTAAAAGGTTTCTGTATAGATACACATATATCATCTTAGTACCTCCAGGCAAGAACTGCATCAACTTGCAAAGATAATATACATGCCTATATGATATTCACAAACTCTGTCATCTGTCAATATACCTGTTATGGTCAGCAACACTCACACTGTAGAGTGGACACACATTGCACACATTCAAGGAGCATATGGAGGAACAGTACAAACCTTCTGCTTCTCCAGTGTTTTGCAGATGTCCTGCATTTGTAACCCCACCCAGGCTGACCTGATGACCTGATGGAATCTGTGTGTCACAATGCCTGACATGCATATACATCCCGAAGTGAAAAGGCACAGTGTTTTGTAGTGTTACAACAGCTTAGTGTCTGACCTTGGCCTGGGTGCAACAATTGTCATTAATTATTGGATGTGCAGGGCATTGATCCAGGAATGGTCAGCTGCTATCCACACTTCCACTATGGGTCATCAATTACCAAACCTCTGATGATCAGAATCACTGATACCAAATCCTCAAAGCAGAAAGTGCAGAAAAAAATAACATGTTTTTCTACCAGGGGGCTCACCTGCATCTCCTGATGTGGGGAGCAAACCTCCATAGTTATATATACCAACTCAAAGAAGAGAGAAATCTCTGTAAAACGTGTGTCACTATTGGTGTCCATTTAGAAATATCACTGGGAATCATTTCCTATGGTTAACATTATTTAGTGATCTAATAATTTGCATCTTGAGTCTTGGGAATTGACACTTGAAAAATCGCTCTACATCCACCAGCAGGGTAACCACTACCCACAACATTGTGGAAATGGTAAGTGTGCTGAGTGGCCTGTGTGAACACATGCTGTACCTGCATGTTCTGAAGGATAATGTTCAGCTCCTGCACAGTAATGTGGAATATTGGAAGAGAGAGCAAACAGACCTCTGAAGCAATCATTATGCTTTATATTAGCAAAATCTGGCAAGGACTATGAAAATTATCTTTATATTAAGAACCAAATAGTTTGTGAACATGATTACTCAGAGAATTTAGGTCAAATGTAAGTGCCATAAGCTGACAGAGTAAACTGCATTCTGAAGCCAGTGGCAATAAAAATTTATTTGGATAGAAAACTAAACTTTACGTCTCAGAAACCACATTTGGATACTTAACCATAAACTTGAAAAAAATGATCAGGACTCTGGCTGAACAAAATAATTTGAACCAACCCCCATATGAATGAGAACCAGGTTGGTTCGATTCAAGTTTATTAGGCTACAAATACCTTGTCGCTTGAGCTTCAGCACTGAGTGCTTCAGTCACGAAAGAGACATATGGCTTGGTGGGAGTTGAACTGGTTTGTAGTAACTCAAATAGTTTAGTATTTGTGTCATTTTGTGAAAATGGCATTCAAAGTCAAGAATAGTTTTATGTGAATTTCAAAGGTTTTAGTCATCCTTAACCATGACACACTAGCAGAAATGGTGACACTGTAGTATAGATGCCTCACTCCCAGCTAAGCACTGGAAATAGGATTGAAATGTGTTTATCTGCTAAAACTGATAAGGCCTACAAGATAAAGGCTAATATGTGTTTCATGGACACAAAACTGTAAGACACCACTCTGGCTGTAAGAGGTTTAGGAAATTACTGAAGATTCTCACTTCAACCGCCAATAACAGTCAGACACTAGGAATTCAAATCTGGTAGCTAATTTTGGAACTATCATTAAAAATCGAGGGTCACTGTTTAAACCTTTGCAGTGCAGCAAGCAGTTCAAACATGTCAGTGACCATTCGGGTACTTCACAAAGTCCTGTTTTACACACACACACACACACACACACACACACACACACACACACACACACACACACACAAGCACAGCAGTGAAGGCAAATAATCATTGAAGTTTTTGAATTAAACTTGACATGTCAAAAGCATGCTGTTCAGGTTACTGGTCAGTACTTATATACACAACAGTTTCCCTTGTCTTATTTGGTTTTTATTCTTCATTGCAGCTTGGTTCACTGTGCCATCTACAGAGTAGAGAAGTATATCTGTGCATAATGTAGCTAAATAAAGAAGCAAATATTTAATTTAAGAGCAAGGTTTCTGTCAAGGAAAACAACATGAATGAAAAAAAGTTGAATTATTAACAGAGAAAAATAATCTTATTTTGTTAGCAGCAATCCACAACATGGTTTAGTTTGCTGCAAAGGAAAGTCATCAATGACATCATGAAGGTCAATGCAACATTTGTTCATCCCATTAGATGTTATAAGCATGCATACTGAGCGATTCATTCTTTCATACCCAAAAGAGCAGGAATCCATCATAGCATGAAATATTGAGATTGTGAGTTGATAGGTATTTAGAAAAAACAGTAATCAATTTGTGTGTACTTTCCATCATCTGTATTCAAAGTTCAATGCTGCAAAACAAAACTCTGTTCTAGATGAATCTCTGATCCCACTCCAATGCAAACATATGCTTAAAGAATTTTTATAAGCTGTCAAGAGAAGCGATTATGTATGAGTTAGTTTGTGCTATGGCTTTCTGTAATGGTGTGACTTTGTCATTAAATGTCACTATTGAGGCTGGCACAGAGTCTGCTAGAATAATTAATGACAAACGTACATGCTGACTCTTGAAAACAATAGTCTGCATCAGTCTCTGCCATGTCATTTTTATATGTGGCAGTAAAAATTAATTGGCACCTAATTGATTTTGAATATGATTCCCTGACAGAAACATTCAAATAAAAATCTTTAGCTTTTAAGCTGGATTAAAACTCTTATAGTTTGGTAAACAGCATGCACACCTGAGATTTAGCTTAAAGACAATATGGTACTTTCTCTGTACCACATGGAATCACTAGGCACAGTCAGTTTGTATCTTCACTGCAGTGCAGTGGCAGTATTTGCTCAAGAGGGCAAAGACTAATTACAGATGTAATACATTTATCTGCAAACTGTTATGCAATATTCTGTGATGCATTTATATAGCAACTATTATGTGCTCTGCAAAATGTTATAGCCCATTAAAGTGCATTGCAGTCCAAGTGGAAGGCAAACCTTGGTATTCTACTAACAAGTATGTATGCAAATATGGTTCTGAGCTGTTCAAACTTTATACACACCTTCTTACTAAGTATCAAAACGGTTGCAACAGCTCCATCACTTTGTATATTTAGTTCTTCCTAGAAATACAAACACTAATGAAATTTAAGTAGAGCATGCACTTCCTGTAACTTATGAAAAAGAATAACAGTCTTATAGGTTCATAGGTTCATAGGTAGGTACTAGGTTATCGGCCCAAGGGCCTACGTAAGCCTAGCCAGCAAGGACATTAAAATGTGCTTTACTATGCTACTTCATAATACTACACATATAGCAGTAGCGGGCTCACTTCACCAATGTTTGTTAATGTGTAGCCACATTCCAGGAGGTAAACAATATTTCTTAAACCCACCCATGTGACTTATGTCAATGCTAAGATATAGATGGTCAATGAAGGTTACACTGTACAGTGACATTTGTTATAAAAAGATATTTATTTGTGCTAATGTTTTTATAGCAATGATTGTGACAATATCATGGTTAATTTGTATCTTTACTCATTGTAACAAAGGAGTATTGTGTCCATATCCTTACCTTGGCCTCCGCTGACCCAAGCCCTTCATTCTTATGCCCAGCAGTAGTGCTGTCCTAAGCCTAGCACCTGCTTTATAAATACGCACTATTAACTGTACTTTTAAGTGGTGCTCAGTTATAACTAATGTAAAAATGGGATGAATGTATTCACTTTAATCGTGGCTCATATATTAGTCCTTGCATCTCCGTAATTCTCAGCTGCCCTCCATTTTCAGAGTGTTCTCTGTTTTATTTCAGTTCGTTACCAAAAATGTATTTTTCTAATAGTCCAGTAAGTTATTCTGTTACTTACCCCTGTACGTCAGTATTATGCAATGCACACTATCATTTTCAAAATTAGAAATGAATATATTTTTGAGCTCTCTTATGTATCTTTCTAACTATGCTAGATATGTCTATCAATGTGTATCTCCAACTGTCCATACACAACCCCTTTTCCCATTTTTGCACATGGGGTCAGGGTGTTACTGCAACAGTGACAATAATCTAGAGCCAAGGTTTAGACCACTGGGTGGCTATCCCTACTGTGGTAGTTCTTCCATACCACATACTTGCATGTACACCCACACCTATGTCCAGCTTAGAGTGTCCAATCCACCTACTGCATATCTCTGGAAATGGAATACATGTGCTTTCTATGAATATATATTACATGTTTATATCATTGTATGACTATATATTATGTGTATATCATTGTGCAAATATATATTACATGTGCATATCATTGTATGTATATTACATGTATATCATTGTATGTATATATATTACGTGTATAGCATTGTATGAATATATATTACATGTGTATATCATTGTATGAATATATATATTACATGTGTATATCATTCTATGAATATATATTACATGTGTATATCACTGTATTAATATATATTACATGTGTATATCATTATATGAATATATATTACGTGTATATCATTGTATGAATATATATTACATGTGTATATCATTGTATGAATATATATTACATGTGTATATCGTTGTATGAATATATATTGCATGTGTATGTCATTGTATAGATATATATTACATGTGTATATCATTGTATGAATATATATTATGTATATATCATTGTATGAATATATATTACGTGTATATCATTGAATGAATATATATTATATGTGTATATCATTGCATGAATATATATTACGTGTATATCATTGAATGAATATATATTACATGTGTATATCATTGTATGAATATATATATGTTTATGTATCAGTGATAATGAAGAACCCTGGATCATGCGTAAATGAAGATCCAAAATAGTGAGGTCCAGGGTTCTGTGTTATCATCGCATGATGTTATCGCTAATTATACAATGAACCCCCATTAATATTCCAAAACTTGCACGCTGATTGGCCAGCGTGCCCATTCTAAATCCCACAATATACCAATGGAAAAAGGTCCAGTCGCCCGGACATTTTTCCATTTGTATAGTGTCCAAAAACTTTTTTTTTAATAAATAATAAAAAAGAAAAAAATGGAGTAATGGAGACTTTCTTTTCTCCATTGCTTCTGTTTCAAAGCAATGATGTACTGGGTATGCATAGGAATGCAAGTCCCATATGCATGCGCAGTACATCAACACAAGGAAGCAGTATACCACCACCAGTGGAAGAACAGTAATGCGCCGTTATACAAAGACATTATTTAAGAAAAGTAAGTATTTTTTTTCTTAAATAATGTCATTGTATTATAGCAATAACTGACTCCGTGGCTGTGGTATATTGAAATTTACCCACGGTTGGCTTTATTTAATCACTCAGGCTTTGCCTTCATGATTAAACCACGCCAGCCATGGGTAAATCTTCAATATACCACACCACATCATTGGTTATTGCTTAAATCTAACACAAGTAATTTCAAAAGTTGTCCTTTATTGCCAATCGTACCTCTCAGATGTCCCTAATTTTTGCTCATAATTTTGCTCTGTCCCTCATAATCAGTCATAAAACTAGTTGACTTGGGGAGCAAAAGAGGGGAATCCACTTAAATAATGCTAGTAATTGGAGTTGTAGACTTTTTTTTACTTTCAGAAATGCCCATTAATTGACTTTCTTTTATTCTGTCAACTTCTCATGTGAATAGTTCTAACATCTTAAAAAGTGTCCCCCATTATTTCTGGACTTGTTCTGGATTCAGGACTGAGATGATAAGATGTTGACAGCTATATCACCAAGTGATCCGGATGTCAGTTGGGTACCTAACTCTCAAATGTCCCTTAATTTTTCTCATTATGTTTTGCCCTGCCCCTCATAAAATAATGATTATTTTCTCAAAAATGTGATTACAGGGGTTACAGTCAACCAATAATGACAGACATTAAGAGTTTCATACTTTTTATTGTTAGGAAAAATGCATTTTTATTTGCCTAAATGCAACCATAAAGACTTAAGTAGTAAAAAAAAAAAGTAATGGATATTCAGAAGCCATACAGCTGAAACATTTGATGTCCTTAAGGAGTCATATGCATATATCCCATGGGCTTCCACTACAACAGGTTTAAGGTATCACACAGTGAAAACTTTAGCTTGGCTGGCTTTTCCTTGCAGTTTTTACTGAATGGTCTGCATGCGTGTCCTTTATAAAAATATTTGTTTATTTTTGCATGAATATTAGAGGTAAATTGTGGGTATACAATGTGTGTATGCATTATAATATACTGAAAAAAATCCCTAAATAACTTAGGTGTTCCATATCTGTGCTGTGGAGAAGTACAGACGTTTTCACAATGCAGTTGGCCTTTAAAAGAATGCTGCACTTTTTCTGTTTGATATGCATACAAGCTTCACCAAGACATCTATCTATCTATCTATGTAAATCTATGTAAATCTATCCATGTAAATCTATGTAAATCTATCTATGTAAATCTATGTAAATCTATGTAAATCTATCTATGTAAATCTATCTATCTATCTATGTAAATTACCCTGCTGCTCTTCCCTAGCTGCTACCATTGCAGGAATTGCTCCTGTACATTCCTTAAACCTATCTTGAACTACACGTTACAATTTTCTACTGTTCCTTTCTCAGCTGCTGAGCTGACCCCATTGCCAATCATATAGGAGTTAATGAGAATAGTCTTAATACACAGAACTGGGCAATATTTTCCTCACAAATGTTCAAGGAGATAGGGAAGCCAAAAATAACAAAGCATAAAATAAAAATTACAGATTTTTTTTTGCTGTTGGCATCCCTTGAAATCAGACAGTCAGTCCTGCCTGCACCACCCTTCCTCAGCTGTAGTGGTGGGGGGCAGGGCTGTAGTTTATTAATTCAGGAAGCATCATTATGATAAGTCCACATCCTCAAATGCAATCTGTGGAATTTGAAACACTCTTTACCCTACTATGCTATCATGTAATAGTACAGTATGGCAAGTTTATTCATCCAGTATAAAGAAAATCTTACAGTTGAAATTAACATTATTTAAAAAAAAAAGTTTGATTGTGAGACTTATAGGTGTGAGAAATATATCACAAAGAAAACAGTCTTCTTCTTCTTTACTTGAGCAATTCAGTTTTCCTGGCATACCTGCCTACGCCTTGTTATCACTACCAGACTGCAGTCAGGTGGATTGTGTTTAATTTATTTTGCATGCTTGATGACTATGATGCCTCTCAGGACCACCACCAATACATTCCTTTTTCAGGAGATTCCAGATATTATCTAAATCAGACTAAGGAATAAATAACATAGTTTTTAGCAATGTATGTACAGCAACATATACAACAGAAACAGAACCTAAAAATCAGAAAACATGAACCTGAATTAGCTGTTGCATATAACTACAAGTATCAAGCATCAGGCAGCCATCAGTATTCCAGGGATAAGCAAGCACTCACTTCAAACTGCAGACAAAACTACATATGCAAGATACTGATAAATATATGTATAGAGACTGCAATCCTTAGAGAGTAAGTGCTTTCTCTGATTTGCAACTGCTTTTATATACTATATTTGCCAGTGAATTAGATATTAGGAGAACTGATAAACTGGATTATAAATTAATCCAAGGACACATTCTATTATCCTAAAAAAACTACTTTTCTGTATAATCCACTATCATCATTGTTATAAATTAATCTCTTTTTATATGTTAAAGCATATGCTCTACAGCCATCTTGTGGGCAAAGTAGATGCAAATACTTCCCATGGCATAACGTAACTTACTATAAATATTTTAGTTATAAGATCGTATGGTATTCACAGGAGTATTTTTAATTTGCCAGGCAAACACCTGAAGCCTCACTCAGCTGTTAACATATGCAGGATAGATTAATATCTCCAGTCTGTTTTAGGAGAAAAGTATGGGACTGCCTGATACTTGAGAAAAGCTGGCACTGTCTCAAAAGTCTAAACAAGCCCTGAAATGTAATCACCACTCAAGTAATATCATTTCAGACTCAAGCATGACACATATTTGTAGGTAACAAATGATGTTCAGTAATGTAATTGCTCAGTTTTACTTTTCCGTATATTATCTTACAATCAGTTAAATATAAGACCCCTTCTATTTAAATAGTACAATAATCAGCATAGGAACCTTAATCAATTCATTCATGAAAAAAGATAAACCAATAAACCTGAAATGTTCATGCATGTTGAAAAAGGGATAATTTATTACACAAAATACTAGTTAAACTCTGAAAATATGCATACATAAATAAAAGATTTTCTAGGATTTTTTTCCCAGCTTGGGTGCTGAGAATTCAGCTAATATTTATACTTTCTTTGGATAGGACTCATATATTTAGAGTAAAGAACAGTCCAGCAACCAAGCTACATATTTGTACAGCATGTGGAAACAACACCTAGCATAGTGATACTGAGTCACCAAACAGCATGCCAGGAAAGATAAGACAGGACTTATGATAGATGGTAGAAAAGTCTAGGTAGAAAAAAATGGCATTGAACAATATTGTATAAAACATACCATTTATCACTATACTAGAGAACATATAACCACAAACAAATATGAACATTAATATATATGCATATGTATATATGTATATATATATATATATATATATATATATATATATATATATATATATATATATATATGAATCCCTGTCAGATGATCAAGTTTTAGAAACTCAGAATTCATATGGTCGGGACCATATGATCGCGTTTCCATAAACTCGAATATTCAAAAAAAAAATTCTAATTTTTTTAAGTTTTTGCAGTGGAAAAAACACTCCTGAACCATCATACCCCCTGCAAATTTAATATATCAACTCAAAGATCACACAACAGTGTAAGGGTAACTTTATCGTTCCGCAGTACACTGCAATGTCCATTCAAAACCTTTGATTTTTGGAAACTCAATCATATGGTCCCAAACATACAAATTTTGAGTTTCTGAAAACTCAATCATCTAATAGGGATCCATATATATATATATATATATATATATATATATATATATATATATATATATATATATATATATATATATATATATATATATATACACACACACACACACACACACACACACATATATGTATATATGTGTTTGTGTGTGTGTGTCTCTCTCTCTCTCTTTCTCTAGAGATATATATCTAGAGTAAGAAAGAAAGAGAGAGAGGGGGGGGGGCAAGCACTAAAGCAGAAAATCATGAAGTCACCCTATTACATGTGAGAGGAAACTGCTGGACACAAAAAGTGTGCCATGGAATGACACATACAAGACACCATGCTGAAGCATGCAAATAAGACAGGCAGTCTTGCAAAGGAAACATTATTTTTGCTAGATGCCATTTGGAAGGTTGCTAAGAAAAAAGACTGGTGTACCATGACAATGCATATGTAAGGCTTCACAAAGCAGCATTGCATGTACTGCAGTGAAAAAATGTTAAGTACAGCCTGGTACATTATGGAAATTTGCATGGAAATGGTGTAAATAGCCCTTAAAGCTGCAAGCACACAAATAATTACAGGGGAAAAAAATGTGCTGTAGGGGGTAGACAAAGAATGTATAGTACATGTGCAATAGAGCATAGCTGCACATGCAACAAGAGGCCAATCATCAGAGGGAAAGCAGTGGTGTACACACTGATCTGGCAGTACAGAAAAGTGTGAACAGTGGAGAGACAATCCTGCAGTCTGTAGAGCCTAGACAGAGTACCCCACATCACCAATAAAAAACCCTAGCACTGGAACATGTGAGCTGCACACATCACAGTGTATGTGCCACTAGACAATGGTGGGAGAGATGCAATTATACAGCCAAACTGGAAGCTAGGCTGTCTCCACCCAAGACTGGTACAATCAAGAGGAGAAGGTTAACACTTGCACCACAACTCCAGACCTACTAAAATAGCACTGGCAAAAAATACACATAAATACACAAAATCATACCCGGAGGCTCTAAATAAAAACCTGCAAAAGCATCAAAGACCTCCAAAGCAGACACCCAAACAACCTGCACTTACCGTCACAAACCAGACAACACATAAAACACAAAATCAGTGTGCCGCACAATCACAGCCCTTAAGGCAAAATAATATACCTAACACACTAGTAATAGGTGACTCTATAGTCAGGCACACTGATGTCCCACTCACTAGGCTGGACAAGCAGAAGGTTACTGTTAGCTGCCTGTTGGGAGACAGATTCCGCCACATAACACAAGCACTCAGGTGACTCCAGAACAAGTACAAATATGACTCTGTCATTGTTCATGTTGGTGTGAATGACCTGAGACGTACCTCCCTGGACTACATGAAAAGAGACATGGAAGAGCTCTCTGATCATGTAGCCCAGGCTGGTATGACCCTAACCCTGAGTAGCATCCTGCCCTCACCAAGAATGATACCTCAGTATAAAGACAAAATGATCAATTTCATCAATTGGCTAAGCTTCTGGTGTCATTCAAAGGGGATCCACCATCTGTCAGCCTGGGACGACATGCTCAACAAGCTGCATTGCTTCACAAGAGATTGCTTGCACCTGTCACTCCTAGGCTTTCAAATACTGGCCAAGGCTCTTGCTGCCCCCATAGTGTCTTTTTTCAAGGATACCTACACCTCCAGGTTAGTGGCGCAGCATGATACCTCTGAGATCATCCATGTGCAACTAACATGGCCTACTACAGATCACCCTCCATGACCCAGGACCACCACTCCACCTTTCTGGAGACACTGGAAAACATGAAGGTCCTACCGACCACCCTGATATTGGGTGATTTCAATTACCCTACCATTCACTGGGAAAACTACTTGAGTACACATTCCCAGGCCCAGCTCTTCCTGGAATTTATCAACTCAAACGCCCTGGATCAGCTGGTAAACTCCCCTACCAGAGGTGAAAACATATTGGACCTGGTCATCACCAACATGGGAGACAGGTGTTCCACACCGGAGGTCAACCTGTCACTGGTTAGATCAGACCATAAGCTAATCACTCTGGATGTCCACACCCCACCACCCACCCCAACTAAGGAAACCACAGTAAAAAACTTTTCTAAAGCAAACTTCACCTTACTTAAAACAGAGGTGGTAAGTTTCACAGCCCCCATGCTAAAGGATAATGTTGCCCAAAATGCAGAAACCTTTACAAATGCACTCTATGAGCACTTACAAGGATGCATGGACTGTGCCATCCCTAGCAAAACCAAGACTCACTCCTCTAAGAGAAGGAAACCAGTTTGGTGGACCCCTGAAATAAATAGGCTATACAATAGAAGGAAGAAACTAGTTCAGAAAAAAAAACAAATCCCAAGAAGGAAAGACATCCCTGATCAGTATCAGTAAGAAAGTGAAGTCCCTCATGAAATCATCCAAGGCTAACTTCGAAAGAAAAATAGCCAAGGATTCAAAAGATAACCACATAGCCTTCTTTAGCTATGTTAAGAATCTAAGTGGCAACTCGCAGATATGCTCTGAGATAGTGCAAAATAGCACAAAATATACTGAACCTACTGATATTGCCAACATCCTGGCAGATAGATTCAGTGCAAACTTCACCCCTCTCTCACCTCCAAAAGGGCCGACAACATTACCGGAAAAGTGTAGTGTCTCAAAAATCACAGAAGCACAGGTGAAAACAGCCCTTTCAAAAGCCAAAAACACAGCGTCAATGGGACCAGATGGTGTCCCAGGCTGCATCTTGCATGAACTACAGAATGAACTAACCCCCCACCTAAACACGCTGTTCAACCTCAGCCTCTCCACAGGCTACATGCCCATAGAATGGCGCACAGTAATGGTTATTCCTCTCCACAAAGGAGGGGCCACAACTGACCCTGGTAACTATCACCCCATAATCCCAACTAGCCTGGTCTGCAAGGCTATGGAGCGCATCATCATGGAACTCATTAACAAAGACATTAGAAACTTCCAAACATTTCACTTGACCCAGTTCGGCTTTGTTAAGGGCAGATCATGCCTACTAAACCTGGTTGACTTTTTTAAGACAGTCACCAAGGCCATAGACAAGGGAAAAGTGGTTCACACAGTCTACCTTGACCTTGGCAAGGCTTTTGACACCATTTCCCACTCGGGTATTAAAGAAAACCTCACCAGCCTGAACATAAACCCCTATGTCACGAAATGGGTTGCCAACTGGCTTACAGACAGAACTCACACGGTAAGAATAGCGGGCTCCAGGTTCAACTGTAAAACAGTCACAAGTAGAGTCCCACAAGGCTTGGTCCTGGGGCCCCTAATGTTCGGCATATACTTCTCAGAAGTACAGGCAAACACAGGAGGACTATGGCTAACCAAGTTTGCCGATGACTGCAAACTGGGAGCCATAACTGACTCTCCGGCTGACACAGACTTCCTCCAAAAGGGCTTACTGAGATGGACACCTGGTGTCAAAGTCATGGCCTCAAGCTAAATGCCAAAAAAATGCATAGTCATCCTGTTTGGGAAAAACAAAACACCCACAAATTACCACAGAGGTGGCAGCCCCCTTAATACAGAAGAGGTAATAAGAGATCTGGGGACCCAGGTAGATGGTAATCTCTCCTTTGACAATCATATTGCCAAAGTAATTAGGAAATCATTCTATTTGGCCCATCTAATTACTAAAGGGTTCGGATCTAGAAATAAAGAGGTTATAATGCCTCTCTACTCGTCACTCATTAGACCCATCATAGAGTACAATGCCCCATTTGGGATGTACCTCACAAGACACTTCCAACAGCTGGAAAGACCACAAAAGTACCTCAGCAAGAGGATCACTGGTCTCAAACATATGTCCTATGCATCCTGACTGAAAAAACACCAGCTGTACTCAGTGGCATATCGCTTGCTCAGAGGTGATCTCTGCCTGACTTACAAAGCCATGTCCTACTCAGAATTAATGGACATGCTCCACCTAAAGAAATCCAAGTCACTGTGAGCCACGCACTCTAGTGAGCTAAATTTCGCCACAACAATAAATAGAACATGTTGGAGGGATAGATTCCTGTCACAGAGACTCCCCATGCTTTGGAACAAAATTCCAAATTACATCAGGCAGAGCCCCTCACTAACACTCTTCAAGAGAAACCTTGACGAATGGATGGGTAACAGAAAATACACCCCTGGGATCACTTCATTAGCTCTGCTT